>NW_005843159.1:240926-261949 GCF_000455745.1 Alligator sinensis | reverse complement strand
TAGATGTTAGGGTCGGAAGGGACCTCAATAGATCATCGAGTCCGACCCCCTGCATAGGCAAGAAAGAGTGCTGGGTCTAGATGACCCCAGCTAGATGTCTATCTAACCTCCTCTTGAAGCCCCCCAGGGTAGAGGAGAGCACCACCTCCCTTGGGAGCCCTTTCCAAACCTTGGACACTCTAACTGTGAAGAAGTTCTTCCTAATGTCTAGTCTAAATCTGCTCTCTGCTAGCTTGTGGCCATTATTTCTTGTAACCCCCGGGGGCGCCTTGCTGAATAAAACCTCACCAATTCCCTTCTGTGTCCCCGTGATGAACTTATAGGCAGCCACAAGGTTGCCTCTCAACCTTCTGTTGCAGAGGCTGAAGAGGTCCAGGTGCCCCAGTCTCTCCTCATAGGGCTTGGCCTGCAAGCCCTTAACCATACGAGTGGCCCTTCTCTGGACCCTCTCCAGGTTATCCACATCTCTCTTGAAGTGCGGCGCCCAGAATTGAACATATTATTCCAACTGCAGTCTGATCAGTGCCCGATAGAGGGGAAGTATCACCTCCTTGGATCTGTTCGTCATACACCTGCTGATGCACGATAAAGTGCCATTAGCTTTTCTGATGGCTTCGTCACACTGATGACTCATGTTCATCTTGGAGTCTACTAGGACTCCAAGATCCCTTTCTGCTTCTGTTCCACCAAGCAGGTCATTTCCTAGGCAGTAGGTATGCTGGACATTTTTCCTCCCTAGGTGCAGCACTTTGCATTTCTCCTTGCTGATTTGCATTCTGTTGTTTTCTGCCCATTTGTCCAACATGTCCAGGTCTGCTTGTAGTTGTTCCCTGCCCTCCAGTGTGTCTACTTCTCCCCACATTTTTGTGTCATTAGCAAACTTGGACAGAGTACATTTCAGTCCCTCGTCCAAGTCGCTGATGAAGACATTGAAGAGTATTGGTCCTAGGACCGAGCCCTGCGGGACTCCACTGCCCACACCCTTCCAGGTCGATACCGACCCATCCACTACGACTCTCTCGGTACGACCCTCCAGCCAATTCACCACCCACCGGACTAAGTAGTCATCCAAGTCACAGACTCTTAACTTGTTCACCAGTAATACATCTGCTGATTCTGTATTCTGTATGCACTTGTTTTTAACTTCCTTAAAAAGGATGAATGAGATAACTTGCTGTGTTTTTTAAGAGCGTTAAGGCATCTTTTCACTGATTTAGTTCCAAGATGTACCCACTACAAGGCTATTTAAACAACTCAGTATTTTCTACTTTTCTTTAGATAAATTCAATTATATTTAGTTATGATTATAGTGTAAATATGATACAGTGTATTTCAGAATGTTTTTCTTTTCATAGTCTCCCTCTGACTATTACTCTCATAGCAGTTTGCTTCGGTGTCTCAGAAGAGTTTATACAATAAAAACAAACAAAACTGTCATCTAAATCAGTGACTGTGTAACTCGTTCATCATTACTGTTTATTCATCAAGGTATTGCCCTCAGACAAGTATATTCTGGTAGTTGATAACTTAGAACTTTAGGTTAAAAATCCTTAGAATAAAATGATTTGGGACAGCTTTTTGTATTTACTTTCAAAAAATTACAAGATGACTAGATGAGGGTGAGAATGCAGAAAGAGCATGGTATTCAGTCCTGTGTGTGCAACACATTTCCAACAGAACATGGAATACAACATCTCCAAAAATGCTTGCTATTGATCACCAGAGACATAATGAAATCTAATGGCAGAATGAACTATTGAAGAAGCAGAAAGACACTAAGTCCTAGTTATTCCTTCAACCACTACTTATTCATTACAGAATTTAGCCTAATCAACTTAGCATTGAAATAGCAGTAGGATAGCAAAGGATACCAAATCTTTCTCCTGAAATCGTATTCTCATAAAGCATTGTAAAACAAAGCCTATTCAACTAAAAAATAAAAATATCAACAGTAGACATATCAACAGTAACAACTTTTTATCTTGTGGGGTGCACCGATTCCTACCTTTGACTAGGGCATTGGGTATCCATATCTAGAGAGGAATGAACTTCCCATTTTTAGTCTGATGCCTTTTAAAGAGATGTTGTAGTAAGGTTAGTTCAGTGCGTTAGTGCTGATTGATGGGAACAGAAAGCACACTTGAAGTGAGCATTTAAATTCAGGCTCACAGTAACATTTGCCTCACAGAGACAAATTACAGAAATTATACAGAAGGAGCACTTAAAAACCAGGAAGATGAAAAAAGTCACAACCATGATAATGAACTTGACCAGAAAGAGCATGATCTAGCAAATGTTGTAAATGCCATTCATGTAGAATGAAACAGGAATGGAAATGTCAACAGGGGAAAGATACCACCAGGAAATGAAGACTCTAGAAAAGCAGATAAATAAAGGACTTGCCAGACATTGGGAAGTGTATTACAATGTTTATTACATAAACTAGGGAGGGAATTGCCAGTTAACTTTAACCAACACCCAACAGCTGAGTTACTGCATCACTGGGTAAAGTCAAAGGAAGTTAAAATTACATGGAGTCATATAAGAAAGAAAGACAACAGGGCAGATCCAGAGGTAGTGTTATGGCCCACCCTATTTTTGAACCAGGCTGTCAGAGCAGCAGCCAGAAACTTTTTAAAGCCCCGAAAGAAAGTAAAAATTCCTCCCACTCCCTTCCTGTCCATGTTTATATCACTTCCCTATCTCTTTTATTTCTGCCCATCTCCACTTGTCACTGCCACTGCCCCTGGCTGACCTGGGGGCTGGGGGAACTCCAGAGGTACTCCTGCATCACTCCATTCAGGCTGTGAGGAACCAGCCTCACTCAGGGACAGCAGCAATGGTGGGCAGGTTACCTCTTCCTGTCTGGTTCCCCCAGGTATCCTCTGTTAGCCTGGAAATAGATACGGGGAGAGGGAACCTACCTACCTACCACTGCCACTGTCTCCAGCCAATCCTGATTTCCCACACACCCACTTTCCACAGCTGCAGTTAGAATATGGCAGGAGGGGCTGGACCATGTCACTGGTGCATGGCTGCAAAAGTGTGAGTAGAGACGGCGAGGAAGAGAATAGGAGGGGAGGAGAGGGGCTAAGCACTGAGCAGAAGGGAATACCAAATGGATAGGGATTCTTATGATATTCAGAGACTTAAAAAAAGTTCCCAGCAGCTGCTTCTATGGCATGGTCTGGCATGGGGAGGTGAGGAAGGTCTGGAGCGGGGCAGTGCAGCCACCCATCAAGTGCCAGACACTGTTCCAGCACTCCCCTTTTGATAAATCCTGGACACAACTAAAGAAGACAAGGAATGATTTGATAGACAGGCCTATTTGCTACATTAAAGAGGATGGTGGATCTAGACCCCCCAGTAAAACTATAAGCCTAGCCTAGCCTTCCTGAAGTAAAAAAAAACAAACCACTAAATGTGTAACAAGTTATTACTGGTGACAATAATTGGAGGGAAAGGAAACAAAATTAAATGAAACTAAACTGGAACAAGAGTAAATACCAAAGGCTAATAACTAGGGTTATAGAGAGCACCAGCTTGGTTATACACCAAGCAGAGAGCTAGCTTGGTTATACACCAAGCAGAGAGCACCAGCCAGGACCCACTGCCCCTCAAATGTAGTAAAAAAGGCTGTGGATGCTGCCCAGTGAAACCCTCCCTGGAGATGTGTGTGAAGGAGTGAGGGGCAAACAACTCATGGTTGCCTGGGTTCCTCCCAGCCAGGGCCTCCTTCCTGGTCTGAAAGATTGTAAGCTTGGCCAGAACCAGGAGGAGGTTGATCAGAAGGTCCTGGGGCTTGATAGAGCTACAAATGGGAGTGAGTGGTATAGCTACACCTGCAGTGCCACAGCCCCTTTTTAAGATAATGGCTTTCTTCTGGAAGACAAAATAAGTTCTGATGGACAGAAGGATTTTTGTCATTCATTATCCTAGCTACCTAGTCATCTGTTCTTGACAGTAACATCTTCTATTGTGGTTGTAGTCTCAGAGCCTGGTTGGATGCTAACTAGTTGGGCTATTGGCTGAGAAATGTGTTTACAGGACTAGGACTTTTAATGAATTAGCTATGCTGGATACACAGTTCTTGAATGACCAATATTCTGTTCTCTGTTGGACTGTGAATAGGCAAAAATCCACTACTGCTACACATGACAAAGTCTTAAGAGTTCCTGTAAGTTATGACTAAACTGGATGTTCTCCTGAGGGTCTCCAGCATTACATGATGAGATAATATTGTTTAGGTATCTGCAAAAATGCCAGCTGAATTTGGAAGCAATGAAGTCAGTCTCCCAATAGCACAGATGGTCCATCTGTCAGTTCAGGAAACCATGTGGTCAGGACTGCAATTGCCAATCTTGTCAAGTTCTCCATATGCCACTGCAGTGTTTCACAGGGTCTTTCCATTTTGTTGTGAAAATGCCTATTTGGAGATTTAGTTTAGATCCATTTTACCAGAGTATTTAGGACTACTTTTCAAATGAGGCTTTCACCAGACTAAGTTTTTCAGTTATTTCTTTTACTTGGGTTGTTCTATGTGTGTTTAATGAAATGGTATGGTTTCTAATCATATCAGCTTTGTGAACAGTTTGTTAATTTACTAGAAATGGAGCTGAGATGAGTGGAGGAGCTGATCTTTTGAGAGGATTTAAATATTTGCTACTTAGAAGGACACAATGCTAAGTAGCCTGATTTTTCTGGAAGTAACCATTGCAGAAACATCAGGGGAGACAGCTATGGAGTCACAGAGGGCATGTGCATGAGATGTTTACTGCACAGTTGACTAATTAGCTGTGCAGTAAATGTCCCGGCATCTATGCATGTGTCCCTCCTAGGGCATATGAAACTAACAAACTCTGCAGCAGAGTAGTACCTGTAAAATACAAGTAGTATCCGGCTGCAGAGTTTTTTCATGCACAGCAGTGCATATGTAGCTGCTTCCCTGCCTAGATGGGGCACAGGGTGCTTTAGTGCAGGGCTAGCCAGTGAGGCTTTGCAGCATGTGGATCCCAGTTGGAGCAGCCCAGTCTGGCAGGAGACCGAGGGGTCAGTCTGACATCCCAGGGCTGCTCCGACTGGGCTCCACATGCTATGGAGGGCCTGGCTGAGGCATGAGGGTGCTTCAGGGTGGGGCTAGTTGGTAGCACTCCAATAAATTCCTGAGCAATAAGATCCAGAGTTTATTCATACACATTAATTTCATATGTAGACACACCTGCAGCATCCTTGAGCAGGTCTAAACTAATCTTTGGAAGCATTTTCTCTGGTTGACAAGCAAGATGGAGTCAACAATTTCAGGGACTTTATAATGTACACCTACCATTGCAGAATAAAAGATACTTGAGATAGGTTTTGATGAAAAGAGATACAGTGGGCATGCCTACATAGAATCATAGAATCATAGAAGTAGGGTCGGAAGGGACCTTGTAGATCTTCAAGTCTGACCCCCTGCCTGGGCAGGAGGAAAACTGGGCTCAAATGACCCCAGCCAGGTAGGCATTGAGCCACTTCTTAAAGACCCCCAGGGTAGAAGCCAGCACCACTTTCCTTGGAAGTTGGTTCCAGATCCTAGCCGCCCTAACTGTGAAGTAGTTCCTACGGATGTCTAATCTATCAGCCTTCTCTTGTGAAGGCTGAACAGGTTCAGGTCCCGTAGCCTCTCATTGTAGGGTCTGCCCTGCTGTCCCTGGATCATGCGGGTGGCCCTCCTCTGGACCCTCTCAATGTTGTCCACATCCCTCTTGAAGTGGGGTGCCCAGAACTGGACACAGTACTCCAGCTGTGGCCTGACCAGTGTTGCGTAGAGGGGGAGGATCACCTCCTTGGCCCTACTTGAGATGCACCTGTGGATGCACGATAGGGTCCGGTTAGCCCTGCCAACCATGACCTCGCATTGTCGGCCCATGGCCCATGTTCATCTTGGAGCCAGTGATGACTCCAAGATCCCTTTCTGCATCCATGCTCTCAAGAAGGGAGTTTCCCATCTTATACGTGTGCTGCCAGCTACTACTGCTCAAGTGCAGCACCCTGCACTTGTCCGTATTGAAACACATCCTGTTTTTTTAGCCCACCCTTGCAACCTATCCAGGTCTTTCTGCAGTCTTTCCCTCTCTACTAGCGTGCCCACCTCACCCCAAATTTTGGTATCATCAGCAAATTTGAACAGGTTTCTTTTCACCCCATCATCCAAATCGCTGATAAAGAAATTGAACAGCGCGGGCCCAAGGACCGAGCCCTGGGGGACTCCGCTGCCCACTTCCCCCCAGGTAGAATATGGCCCCTGCACCACCACCCTCTGAATACAACCCTTCAGCCAATTAGCAATCCATCTGACTGTGTAGCCATTTATGCCACAGTCGCCTAGTTTTTTAATGAGGATGGGATGGGAGACAGTGTCAAAGGCCTTGCTGAAGTCCAGAAAGACTACATCCATGGCGACACCTGTATCCAATGCTTTTGTGACCTGATCATAAAAGGCAATCAGGTTGGTCTGACATGTCCTGCCTCTAATGAAACCATGCTGGTTGCCCCTGAGCATCATCCCCAATGCCGGTCTATAGATGCATTTCATCCAGGATCAGTTTGCTCATGAGTAAACTGCTCATAAATAAATGCTCCCAGGAAGGTGTTTACACATGCAGGGAAGCAGGAGCAGATTTGCTTCCTGGGACCCTGCAATGGGCCCCTGCTACCACCAGGCTGTAGGCTCCCCTTGGGTGCTAGTCCAGGGGCTGTCAGGGAGCACTGGGCCAAGAGGCAGCTGTCTCCTGGCTAGGGCTGGGACATTACACCCTGCCCCCGGAGGGCTGCCTGATGCCAGGGTAGGGACAATGTCCCTCTGCCTCAACAGCAGGGAGCTTCTGGTCCTGAATTCCTGATCAGGGGCAGGGTAGGGGCAGGTTGCTGCTAGCTGCCCCACCAGCAGATCAGGACATGGGGCTAGGATTTATTGCACCCCTGAAGCTCTTTCCAAGCCCCATGTCTCAATCACCCCAGGCAGAGACTGGAGAGCCTGTTCCTTGCTCAGCTCCATGAGTGTGGATCTGGGTGGAGAACAGGCTGGGGACCTTGTTTCCCACCCAACTCCATGCTCACAGAACTGGGCGGGGAACAGCCCCCACTAGCAGGGTGCTCCCAGTGCCAGCTCCGCTCCACTGCAGGACAAGTACTGAGATACCCTTATCTCCCAGTTCCAGCTCCACTACTATAGGGCTGGTGCTGAGAGACTCTATTGTCCCAGTCCGAGCTCTGTGGTAGCAGGACCAGTGCAGAGAGCTAAGGATCTCCTAGCCCTCTACTCGCTGCTCACAATGCCGGAGCAGGGGCTGGGAAATAAGAATCATTTAGCTGCTGTTCTCTGATTGCAATCTTGGAGAAGAGGGCTTGGAGCTTCTTGCTGCCACAGCAAGGGGTCATAGTCCCTGCCTGGAGGTGGAGCCTGCCCCAGCAGCAGGCAGCTTCTGGGGGCAGGGAGCAGTTTCTAGCCCCTTGCTGGACAGCTGACTGGAAGCAGATTTGCTCCTGGTCAGGCATCTACATAAGCACTACTGCACCATTGCTAATTGAGAGCAAGTATGCTACTTCCATTTTCAGGTAGCAAATTTACTTGTGATACGCAAGGTTTACTATGCAGTAAGCATGACCACGTGTAGATGCACATGCTTACTGTGCATTAAACTACACTAATGTGCAGTTAAGCATCTTGTGTAGATGCTCCCAGTGTCTCCAAATTGAAATATAGATAATAGAACTTTAAATAGAAGCAGAACCCAGAAACTCTAAAGACCAATCCCCTATTGAAGATCATGGGACTTTACTAATTTACACTAGTTAATGGTGAGGCGCATAATGGTATCAACCTAGACTAGTGTAAATATAGGATAAGGAGAGATTAAAATCCATGACTGCTTTGGAGAAATAGCCAGAAGTACGTATAGCTTTAGTCAAAGTAAGAGAAGAGGGAAAGGGTAGAAGGAATCTAAAGATCCTGCCTCCTGTCAAATAATAAAGACAAATAGTTGTAGGAAGTCAAGACAAAGGAAGGAAACAAAAGCTTCACTCCTGTTCCCTGATTCAATAAGTGTGTCAGGTGCCCCATCAAAGTAGATTATACAGTGATTTTGTTCCCATTTATAATTTCTCTAAATTTGATTTGTGTAATGTATTTAGTTATGCTATGCTTTCATTTTTTTATCAATGCCAAAATGAAGGATAAAAATAACACCTTTGGTGTATTCTATAATCACCTCCAAATGTACATTGTCATGCACTTCTGGCTAATTGGCATGTGAAAACATCTTAACCCACTAAATGTACAAAGTTTGCTTATTGCAGCAAACATTTTGAAAGGACAAGATCCACAGCTCACTCAGTATAGCTATTTTCATAAGCTTAGGCAAATGTTTCTAGAACTTAAGACACGAGTGTGAATGTTTCATTGCAGTTTAATAGTTAAAATTACTTGCTATGAATTTAAAGTTATGAAGCTGTAGAACTCCTATATAAGATGTAAGTATGCTGTAGTGCATATGATAAAATCAGCCACTGACTTATCAACACTTTTAAAGAGGATTAATCCACAGGAGATGACTGCTTACATTTTGAAAGTTAAAGGCTCTAGCTGAAGTGTGAAATGGATGGATTCTTTATTTTCCTACACTTTTTTTCTCTTTAGGCAAGTTTCTGGAGAAAATGTCCATTCAGAAAGGTATTGTGTTTCTTAAGCTTGTGTAGCAGCCTCTAAAAAATGGACCCACCTGAACAGAATGGGAAGAGCTGCCTGGCAGAGACAGAGTTTGTCCCCAAGGGGACACTGTAGGCTCTGAGGGCAAGTGAAGCTGTTTGGGAGCAGCCCTGTTGGAAGTGGGAGGGGTGATGTAACCCCAGACAGTTTTGAAAGAGAGCAGTTAGCAAAAGCCTGGGAAGGGCCCTGAGCTGGGATTGGCTGAGAGGCTTGGATAAAAGGGGGAGCAGTTTTTCCCACGGGGGGGGGGGAGGGAATGAGAAAGAGGGGGCTGAGGGACAGGCTGGAGACTGGATTGAGTGTCTCAGCGCAGTGGTCCCTCAGAGAGCCCCTGAGAGAGGCCTGCAGGAGCAGAATGGAGAAGCTGCAGCTGCAGGGGCTGGCAGGGACTGCTGGTGTGGAGAACCCAAGTCTGAAGAGACCTGACTGCAGCCAGCGTGGCCGGGTGAGCACAGCAGAGCCGGGGTGGGGACTGCCGGAGTCTGCCCTAGTTTCCCTGAGGGGTGAGGGGCCCCAGGGGCAGGCAAAGCCCAGGGAGGGGCTGCATTTGCTGGGGCTGTGAGGCTGTGGGGCAGGAGAGTTGCTATAGCCTGCAGCCCAGACACTGCTCCCAGCAGAACCAGGGAAGGGGGCAAAGGCAGGGGAAGGCTGTCTTGTGTGCAAGTGAGAGACTGTGTAAATAAGTTCTTGAGGGTTTATTAGACAGTATATCCATGTGTTTATTTCATGATTATTTATTATGATGTAAATAATTAAATCTTGTAAATAGTTTGAGAACTGTGTGCAAGGGTGCTTGATTGTACGGGGAGGCTCTTCGCTCGGGGGCACTGCAGCAGCTTTCCAGCGGGGCTGGGCAGGGCTACTGGCTACCGGGTACCCCAGGATCCCATTATTCAGGTGAGGGTGCATGTAGTGTCGCGCCCAGGGTTACACCTGCGTCTTAAGCAATCTTAAGATTCTTAAGACGGCTGCTACATGGAATCAAAGTATTTTGAAGCACAAATTAATGTATTTCTAAAAATAACATGCAGTCTTCCCTCAGGAAGTCTAATTGATTCTCCTTGTTCTAAGATAGTTAGAATTCAGAGAATGTATATGAATATACAGTATTTACTCAAAGACAGGGTGACCCTGATTATAAAACAACCCTCCAATAATTAGATTTGAAATATGGAAAATTTATAAATTTGTTATTATTTTCCAGGTATAGAATCTAATTATTGGAGGTTTGCTTTGTATTTGTTCCCCTTGCACTGCTACAGCAGGGAAAATAAATCTGGGAATCTGATAGCTCTTTGCTTTCTACGCCCCCCACAACTTTAAAGCTAGTGGGGAAAGCACAAAATCAGTTCCCTATTGCCACAAAATTGTGCAGTTGAGATCCCCACATTTGGGAAAACCTGCAGGAGTCAGCCTACCTGGAATGAAAGGGACAGGCTTTACCCTATAACTACACTTGATCTTAGCCCAGTACTTATTCTTTTATGGCAGAATGGTGAAATGCAATGCCATCCTTTTTTGCTGCGAAGTATTTATTTCTATATGCATATATCAATAAATATATATACTTCTACCAACCTATCTTGTGACTGATTTGGTTCATTCAATAGTCTAAAACACACCTTTATGCAATTCTCATTCCCATTGCAATAACTGCACCGCACATGTGCTTTTCCTTAGAAGGGATATCCCAGCCTCTATGGTTAATGAGAGATATCATATCAGATGTACAAGAGAGGAAAAGAAACATGTTGATAATGAATTAGACCTGGAAAAAGCTTTTGATGAGGTTGAACATGATTTCATGTTTGAACTATTGTGGAGGATGAGGTTTCCACCAAGATGATTGAGTGGTTTAAGTGGGAAGTATTTATGAATGGTTACTTGAGTAAAGCATTCCCCCTATGAACAGGGATAAGACAGGGATGCCCACTGTCTGCCTATCTTTTAGTGTGCCCAATGGAGTCATTTGCTCAGAGAATTCTTGATGATAACCTGATAAGCAGTGTCAAGATACCAGGAGGAGGAGAAGTTAAATGTACATTGCATGTGGATGAAGTGAACATAGTGGCTCAGGACAATGTATCAGTCAAGAAGGTATTGCAGCATACTGAGGACTATGATGAAGTATTGGGCAAAATTAAATAAAATGAAAAGTACATTGGTGAGAGTGGGGAATCGGGACAACTTGCAGAAGTTCTGAATGTGAGTGATAGAGGAGGTAATCAAAATATTGGGATCCCAATGGGTGTCAAAGGGAAAGGATCAAAGCCATGGGAGAAGTTAGAGGTAAAAATGAGACAGATCTTTGGATTGTGGAGTGATAGAACATTATTTTTCAAAGGTAAATTGTTTGTGGTGAAAAATGGTAATCTTATCAATCATCCTTTACATGGGAGTGGGGTATCCACCATCTTGGCAGCAGATAAGGTGGGCACAAAGTCAGATGTGTGTTTGTTGGAGGGGGAAGTAAAAAAGAGGGTAGCCAGAACAGATCTATAGAAAGCCAGGACATTAGCCTGCTCTTTGGCTGCCCTAGCCCCAGGCCCTAAAAAGCCTGCAGACACGCAAGAGCTGTGGGCCACCTGCATCGAGCCTCTGGTCACTGCATGGCCCAATAGAAGCTCCTGACCAGCCTCAACAGTATGCCTGCACCCTGATCCTGGTCCCTGGCACCATGTCACCATGTGGCTGCCAGGCTCATGCTGTCTTGCTGTGTTGGGTGATGCTGGCATCTGCCAGGCCTGGCAGCACCTCGGCCACCTTCAGCTAGCCTCTGGCCACTGAGCCCTGCTCCAGTTGGCCCCAGGCCAGTTGCAGCAGCCTGCCTAGAACCTGCCACTGGTGCCTGGCACAGCATCACCACACACCTGCCTGTCCTATGACATGCTCTTACGCTGGGTGCTTCACACGCCCATTTTTTCCCATGTCTTTGGTGCCCAAAGTATTCAAATATAAAGGGAAAAATAGAAACTATTAATGACAATGAAAAGCTAAATGAAAACTTTTAGCTGAAGAAGCAGACTATTACAAAACATTGATTTGTAAAACTCAGGATAGCAAACTGATGCCCAAATAGTACAAGTTTTCCTTGTGTGTCTCCCATTATGGATATTTTTTTAGGCAGTGAGCAGATACTGTGTGCTGTAAGAGATTGTTCCCATGTGCTCAATGATTGATAAAAAGAATTCTATTGGCCTAATATTCAAGAGCCTTGTAATGTGTCCCACTGAAGTTAGGAAGGATGAACTGCTCGAATCAGTCCTTCCTGAGATATTTCAATCTTCTCTTTGCAATTATCTAGAATTCAATTTTTTTCTGGTCTGGTTTCTTAGGTTTGTTTTTTTTAATTTATTTTAGGTATTTTTTAACAATAACTCACAGTATATCTTCTTTTTTCATTTGCATATTTAGCTAAAGCTCTTTAGTAACTTTTTTTAAATGATCTGACATTTCTTCTGAATGAATGAAAGCCTTGTTTGAGTGGTGGAGTTCCCAGAGCATTAAAACTATAAAACCCTTTTTCTTTTATATAATTTAAAATTGCCCAAACTAATTTAAAGTGCCACATATTATAGATGGAGCATTATCCTCCAAGTGAAATTTTACACTTGTATTTCATAAATCCCTGAAAATAGAGGTATGTAATGGAAAGAACAGAGATTGGCATTATCAGTTATATTTCTCCTGTACCAAACGACAGACAGTCATTTTAACATATAATGAAAACATATTTTTCATTTCATCTTAGACCTACTTGCTTCATTTTCCTAACATTGATTTTATTGTGTAATCATATATATCCATTCCTGAGAAAAAGCAGCTTTATAAAATCCCAAGGTAATATCTCTCTGGAATTTATTCATTTATTTAAAAAGTCTCCTTAGGATTTACTGAAGTGTGGACTAGGCAGACATACAAAATGCAATTAACTGTGTAGTGGCATTTGCAAAGATATCATATGACATGTTCAGCCTCCACATTCCATTTAAGTATACGAAAGCTGGGGGTCACTCAGTAGCTTTTTAAACCAGCCAATAACCCAGTTTTGCTCTGACTATATTCAATGGGAGGAATCACTTAGATTTTTTTCTGAGAAACTCAATCTTTCATTATCATGGGGTTTTTTTTTTTTAATGTTTCAGTCCTGTGAACTGCCTGCAAACTGCTTCTGCTGTTTGCAGTCCCTGTTCGCTGGCTCCCTGGTCATAAGTAGACAGTCCAAGTGACCAGGGGACCAGTGAACAGGGAGAAGCAAACAGGATGGTTTGCAAGCAGTTCACTATTCAGTTAACAGGTCAGTTTGTCACCCCTCTCTTTGAAGGGGAGCCTGAAAGGTAAGATATTTTTTAACATGTCATTAGGAGTCACTAACCTACATAGATTCATAGATGTTAGGGTCAGAAGGAACCTCAGTAGGTCATCGAGTCCCTGCCCTGGCCAGGAAAGAGCGCTGGGGCCAAATGACCCCAGCTAGGTTCTTGTCCAGTTTCCTCTTGAAGACCCCCAAGGTAGGGGAGAGCACCACCTCCCTTGGAAGCCCATTCCAGATTCTGGTAACCCTTACTGTGAAGAAGTTCTTTCTAATGCCCAACCGAAATCTGCTCTCTGTCAATTTGTGGCCATAGTTCCTACTTACTCCAAGGGGAGCCCTAGTAAATATAGCATCTCCTATTCCGTGCTGCCCTCCCCTGGTGAATGTATAGGCAGCCACAAGATCACCTTTCAGGCTTCTCTTGCAAAGGCTGAAGAGATTTAGGTCCCTCAGTCTCTCCTCATAGGGCCTTGCCTGCATGCCTCTGACAATATGAGTAGCCTCCTCTGAACCCTCTCAAGATTTTCCACATCCCTTTGGAAGTGCGGCACCCAAACCTGGATGCAGGACTCCACCTGTGGCCTGACCAGTGCTGCATAGAGGGGAAGCATCACCTCCCTGGACTTCTTCATCATGCATCTGCTAATGCATGATAACGTGTGGTTAGCCTTGTTGATCACTTTGTCACATTGATGATTTGTGTTCATCTTGGAGTCAACTATGACTAAGATCCCTTTTCCCTGCTGAGAAGGTCATCCCCGAAGCTGTAAGTGTGTTGGTGGTTCTTTTTGTCCAGGTGCAGTGCTTTGTCTTGTTGATCACTTTGTCACATTGATGATTTGTGTTCATCTTGGAGTCAACTATGACTAAGATCCCTTTTCCCTGCTGAGAAGGTCATCCCCGAAGCTGTAAGTGTGTTGGTGGTTCTTTTTGTCCAGGTGCAGTGCTTTGTACCTGTCTTTGTTGAACTGCATCCTATTTCGTTCTGCCCACTTTTCCAACCTGTCCAGATCTGCTTGGATTTGTTCCCTACCCTCTGGTGTGTTAACTTTGCCCCATAATTTGGTATCACCTGTGAACTGGGACAGGGTGCTCTCCACGCCCTCATCCAAGTCACTGATGAAGACATTGAATAGCACCGGTCCAAGGACGAAGCTTTGTGGGAGTCCACTTGCCCACATCTTTCCAGGTTGATATCGAGCCATCCACCACCACTCTCTGGGTGTGACCCTTAAGGCAATTTACCACCTACCTGACCATGTAATCATCTATGTCACAGCTCTTCAGTTTATCTGTGCAAATAGGATGAGATACTGTACCGAAGGCCTTCTTAAAATCCAAATAGATGACATCTACCTCAGTTCCTGCATCTAAACATTTTGTGACCTGGTCCTAAAAAGAAACAAGGTTAGTCAGGCAAGATCTACCTAGAGTGAATCCATGCTGATTTCCTTTCAGCATTATTTCCCCTGCTGGGCTCCCACAAATGTGGTCTTTAATGATTTTTTCCAGAGTTTTCCCAAGGATAGAGGTGAGACTAACTGGCTTATAGTTTCCTGGTTCCTCCCTCTTCCCCTTTTTGAAAATAGGGACCACATTGGCCCTTTTCCAGTCCTCTGGAACCTGAGCCCCATGAGTGTGCAAACAACCATGCCAGTGGGTCTGCTATGACACTGGCCAATTCCTTCAGCACCATTGAATGAAGTTCATCTGGGCCCACTGATTTGAACACATCCAGTCCCTCCAAGTGCCCCTTCACTAAATCTGTGCTAAAAGTTGGTGGGCTGGTGTCCCTCCTGTGTCTATGTGTGATCCAGTTGGGAGATTGTCTTGGTCTGTGTCAAGGGATACAGATGCAAACAACTCATTGAAGAGCTCAGCTTTGTCCCCCCTCTCTGTCACCAGTTGCCCTAGTTGTCCTGTAGGGGTCTTATGCTACCCTGCACCTTCCTTTTGCTCCCTATATACCTGAAGATGGACTTTTTGTTGTCCTTAATTTTTGTCACCAGATTAAGTTCTAATCCTGCTTTGGTCTTCCTAACTGATACCATGTAAGGGCAAGCCAGGGAGGTATACTCCTCCTTGGTAGTTACCACCTGTTTCTACAGCCTTTATTTACCATTTTCTGGACTTCCCTGTTCAGACAAGAGGGCTTCTTGGCCCCTTTGCCCCCTTTTATGTGCAATGGGATTGTCTCCTGCACCCACAGGATCACTCCCTTGAGGAAAAACCACCCTTCCTGGACCCCCATTTCACCAATGCTCTTGAGCTTTAATGCCTCACTAAGTAATCTCCTGAGCACATTGAAGTTAGCCTTTTTGAAGTCTAGCACTTCAGCCCTGCTTGTTAGTTTACCCACCCTTCACTGGATAGTGAATTCAATCACTCGATGGTCACTATCCCCTAGGTTACCTTGTACCTGCAGGTTCCCCACCAGGTCATCCCCTGTAGCTAACACCAAGTCCAGCAAGGCATTTCCCCTAGTGGGATCATAAACATCCTGTATTAGGTGGAAGTCCTGTATGCAGGTTAAGAACCTACATGAGTGGTTAGATTTGGCTGACTGCTCTTCCCAGCAGATACCAGGGTAGTTTAGATCACCTATGAAAACAATATCTCTCAACTGTATGGCCTCTGAGATCTGTCTGGAGAATTCCAGGTCTAGCTCATCCTCCTGCTGTGGCAGTCTATAGTAGACCCCAATTACCAAGTCCCTTTCCCACCCCTAACCTCTTGTATCCTGACCCAAAGTACCTTTGTTTGGCCCTCCTCTGATCCCATCTTGATTATAGAGGATGCATATTATTCCTTAACATAGAGAACAACATCCCTCACCCCTTTTTCCCCACTCTATCCCATCTATACAACCTGTAACCCTCAATGCCTAGTGCCCAATCATGAGTAGGGTCCCACCAGATTTCAGTTAGTGCAACCAGGTCAAAGTTGTTGCTTGCAAGTTCCTCCTCCTTGTTCCCTATGCTCCTAGCATTAGTGTAGAGACATTTAAACACTGCAATGGGTACCCTTGGTACCCCGCTGTCCTGAATTATATTGGGCCCCTTAGTGCTTACCTTAGTACATAGTTTTATTTTAGCAGCTAAAATTCAGCAGCTAGACCCAGATGTAATCCCCATTTTTAACTAGAGTCCAGAGCAAGGGGGAGTTTGCTAGGAAGTTTGCTTGGAAACTCTCTCTCACATTCTTTCACTAGGGCAATTGGTTAGTCACCTCAGGTGTCTGTACATGAATTCCTGGAGCCTAGGAAATAAGCAGGAAGAATTAGAAGTCCTTTCACAGTCATGGTGGAACTATGACATGATTGGAATAATAGAGACTTGGTGGGATAGCTCACATGACTGGAGTGCTGTCATGGATGGGTATAAACTGTTCAGGAAAGACAGGCAGAGAAGAAGATGAAGAATTGCACTGTATGTAAAAGAGTTTTGTGGTTGCTCAGAGCTCTAGTATTAAACTGGAGATAGGTCTGTTGAAAGTCTCTGGGTTAAGGTTAGAGGGGAGAGGAGCAAGGGTGGTGTTGTGGTGGGTGTCTGATAGAGACCACAAGACCAAGAGGATGAGGTTTTCTTCAGACCACTAGCAGAAGTTTCCAAATTACAAGCCCTGGGTCTCATGGGGGACTTCAATCATGGTAACAGAGTGGGTCTCTGTTAACTATATAATATCTTTTCACATAGATTATACCTTTATAAAGAGCTTTCAAAGCCTATGCATTGGTAGACTTGTGAAAATATAGGTCTCTTGCATAAACTGGTTTTGTACATGTCTAAAAGAGAGGAGTTCAAGACAAGGCCATAAATGGATGTATCAGTTTTGTCTGAGTCGCTGGAGCCCATGAAGCAGGCATACGAATTTATGGAGGTTACAGACTTTGGGGATGAACCTGTGGAGCTCGCTGAAGAGGGGTACGAACTTATGGAGGTTATGGAGCAGGGGTATGAACCTATGGAGGTCATGGAGCACCTCTCTTTTAGACTCACAGAAAATCCTTCTCTGAATAGAGGTGCTCTGTGACCTCCATAGGTTCATAACCCTGCTCTGTAACACAAAAAGGAAGCTTACAGGAAGTGGAAACTTGGATAAACAACTTGAGAGGAGTATAAAAATATTGCTCGGCAGGGCTGTGAGAAGCTTCAGTAGCTGATTCGATTGGGAGAAGATTCATCTCAATTTGGCAGCCAAATCTCTGAATCTGAATCAAATCAGGAGACCCATTAAAAGGTCCAAAATGAATCAGAAGCCTCTGAATCAATTCGGAGAGACTTGGAGAGATTCAGAGATTTGGAAGGCTTGCAGCAAACAGAAACTGAGAAGAGGGAGGGGAATAGAGTGATCTTCCATATATGGAAAAGGCTGAGGGGGTGGCAGTGGTGGGGGGGTGGGTGGAGACTGCTCTGATATTGACATCTGTAGCTGGCCAGTGACTGCGACCCTTCTCTGAGTTCCCTTCCAATCACAGTGCTTTGGGGGAATGATGTAGAGACAACATATAAGGCTCTGTGTGAAGTGATCTGTGCCTTTTGTAAGGTGTGTCTGTCTTGAAGCATCAGTATCTGAAAAGCTCTGGCTTGCTAGCTAGTCTCTTGCTAGCTAGTTTCTCTTTTTGTAAGTAGTATCTAATCCTTTCCTACTTACCCTTGCCTACTATCCCTATTGTTATCCCTATCCATTCCTTTCAACTTATTCTTTCCCCAAAATCCTCTTATTTGTTCTTGTTAGTCTGTCTTGATTTTTTCCCCCCGCAAAAACAACTCTGTGTTTTCCCTGACAGTGTGTCATCAATATGCAGGAAAGCACAACATATATTACACATACACACATTTTGCAGAATACCAAACATTATGAAACATGCTGGAAAGGCAGGTGCCAAGTCTTCTGGCAGGGGAGGGAGAGGGGGCAGAGGGAGAGCTGCAAGTTTCCCCCACCCCAAACATAGATGCACCCTCTTTCCTGGCAGCAGTAACTTTTCTGCTGCTATTGGGAGCAAGGAGGTGGTAGCAATGCCTGCACCAGCACCACTAACCAGCAGCAGCATGACATTCTCCACCCCAATTTCAGTTCCCAGCATGAGTCTTCCAGTGCCAGAGGAGCTGGATCTGAAAGCAGAGGAGATGAGGGCCATAGCTAAGGAAATTCTGGGGAAGGAGGGATAATCTGCATTTGTTCTCTACACCCCTCAAAGCTCCCCTAGAGGCAGGTCTTTTCTGGGATGAGATTGTGGGGGCAGATGGCTCAGCTCCTCTTGTTGTTGTGCCTTTGCCTGCTGAGGAGGGGGATAAGGCAGGATCCCCACCCTCAATCCAGAAGTGGGTGTGTAGTGTAGTATGGGATCATTTTGAGATGGCAGATGATCCCAGGTATGCTACTTGCCAGCAATGCCAAAGGCAGATCAGCCCGGGGAAGTACATGAAACATTTTGTCACCACAGCAAGGCTGCTGCATCTCAAGAGGCAGCACCCCCTTGCCATTGTTCCTCCTCAGCCTGGCACCAGTGAGAGGACAACCCAAAAAGAAGTCCCCCTCTCCCTCCAAAGCCCCCATCCCCAAGAAGCAGAGGCAGACCACCCTGGACCACTCGAAGAAAGTTGGAGACAAAGGTGGGAATGTTCTGAAGGTGAGTGAGGTCACCCAGAGCATTGGGGAGATGTTTGCTGTCAATGGCCAGCCCTTCTCCATTGTTGACCATTCATATTTCAGGCAGCTCATGGAGCTCATGGCTCCATTGTACCAAGTGCCCACATGCACTACCTTGAGCAGGACTGTGGTGCCATCCCTCTATGAGGCATGCAGGGAGTACTTGAGGGAGGAACTATGCAAGGCAGGTCCACAGGTAGTCTTGCACTTCACCTCGGATATTTGGAGCAGCCGGGGTGGAAATCATGCCTGCCTCTGCCTCACAGAGAACTGGTGTGATCAGTCAGGGCATCAGTGGGCTCTCCTTCAAGCAGAGGTGATGGATGAGTCCCACACAGCAAGGGAGATCATGGTGGCCATGAACTGCATGGTGCAGGGGTGGTTCATTGGGCAGGGCGAGCTCACCTGCGGGTTCATGGTCCCTGAGACAGGGCTTCCAGCGATGGTGCCATCACTACCAGCCAGCTCATTTTGAAACGCGGGAAGATGATGGGCTACTTCCACCAGAGCATCAAGGAGGAAATTAAGGGGGGGGCAAGATGCTGTGGGACAAACAGGCAGAGCTGAGCATCCCACAGCACAAAATCATGAATGATGTGGAGATTTGGTGGAACTCCACATACTTGATGCTGGAAAGGCTGGTCAAGCAACAGAAGGCCATCTATAAGATCTTCTTGGTCGGGGAGATTGGGATCAGTGGCCACCTGAACAAAATGGAGTCAGCTACTATCTTCCAGATCTTGGCAGTCCTCAAGCCATTCCTCAAGGCCACTGAGATCCTCAGTGCTGACGATGCCCTCCTTAGCCAGTTGATCCCCATAGTGAAGGAGCTTGAGAATGAAATGGAGAAGTTCCAAAGGATCTTAACAGTTAACAATTAACAATAATCAGCCACCCTAAGTCACTTGCACCTGAGCAGCTTATCCCAGACCAACTGCTTTCTGTTCAGCTGAATTGTTCAGTAGTGCTTTACACTGATTAAACTTCTTTGTTATTGCTTATCCATTTGAGGCTATTTTTGCTTAAATAAGATTAGTATGTTTCTCTTTTTCCCAATGAATATATTTTAAATGTCATTTTAAATAATTGTAGCTAATACTTTTTGGTATACTTTCTGCATCAAGGCTACTATTCTTCCATGTTATAAGTTCAATCATTTAAAATGTAGAGTTGCTTCCAGGAAAGGTTCTTTGGGTAAATCTGATATCTTTTATTAGAGCAAGTAAAATAGCTGGAAAAAATATTCTTTGCAAATTTTTGAAAGTTCATAGGCTCATCTGCAAAAGGTGTTTTATAAATTTCCTTTGAGGTTTAGAACTGAGAGATTGGAGAGAGAGTGGTTGTCTTGTGAGAAATGTGCTCTCACAAGTAATTGGGTATTATTGTCTTGGATAGATTTTTGGTGTGCATTTATTCTGGTATGTAGTTGTTGTTTGGTTTTTGGAGGTGTTGCCAGGTACTTTCATGTTGGTGTTTTTTACACTAGCACTGCAATCTTTGGCCTTGTTCCACATTAATTTTCGGCAGCTCCTGGAGCTCTTAACCCCTGAATTGTCCACATACTAGTAGCTGAAACTAGTTTTAATCATATGTTAGGCAGCTTAATGTTACTTCAGTCCAGGGCAGGTTTACCTCTGATCCGTGTTACACAGCTCATGTTCAATCATGTGGCCATTCTCCACAGATGAGCCACCCAAGTTGTAGTCCTCCAGCATCCCAAGATTCAGTGACCCCTCCCACACCCTCCTGTTCTGTGTGA
Source organism: Alligator sinensis (assembly GCF_000455745.1). NCBI lineage: Eukaryota > Metazoa > Chordata > Crocodylia > Alligatoridae > Alligator > Alligator sinensis. Next base: position 241,477 of record NW_005843159.1, on the reverse strand, counting down.
ATTAACTTTCCACCTGAACTCTACTGCTCAGGGGCCGGTTCTAGCACCAATCCAAGCCCCCATGTCAGCTATCTAGGTTGTAGATCATGGATGGGTCCCAGAGTGGGGTTTAGGGGAAGCAAGGGGGGTGGACCAATTTAGGGGGAAATATTGGGTCCCCATGAACTGAAGCAGTGTCTCCTCCAAAAGTGCCTTCCCTCATCCCTCCCACTTCTCAGCCCCCCCTAGGAAGCATGACCAGCACTCCCATACCACAATATCAAATCCCAATTTATTAAAACATGAGACTGTCACAACCCAAAGCTGTGAGTTTTTGTTTGTGTGTGCTTCGGCACTGCTACATTATTTTCCCGCCAAATTACAGCTTCTTTGCACGGTGGAGTTCTCTGCTGCAAAGGAGAACTCCGGTGCAACGGAGAACTTTCCCGCCAATTTGTAGCCTTCTTTGCATGGTGCATTTCTTTTGCATCTCAGAGATGCACGGTGCAAAGGAGTTCCCGCCATTTGTATTTTAATTCGAGCCCCATTATTGGCTTGTGTTAAATTATGCA
>NW_005843159.1:240394-240711 GCF_000455745.1 Alligator sinensis | reverse complement strand
ATTGCTGAGTGCAATCCTAGACGTATCCCTATCCTATATACTCAAGAACCAAACCCACGGAGCTTCGACAACTCCGTTGGGAAAGAAATTGCCGAACCCGCGGAGCCTTAACAACTCCGTGGCCCAAGAACCGAATTTGTCGTAGTCCTCCAACGAGGATTTAAGTGGAGCTGAACCTGGGAAACTGTCCAGCCTACACCGCGACCATCTTGGGTGTAAGTAAATAATCTTTGAATCAGCCACTACGCGTCTGTGACTAATTCTAGCCCGTGCGAGCCTTGCCGCCGCACGGCCCCTTCTGACCCCGCGTGCCTCGG
>NW_005843159.1:224871-238661 GCF_000455745.1 Alligator sinensis | reverse complement strand
GCAGGCCAATGGCAATTGGCTTATGAGTTAGGTTTTCGTTATTTAGAAGAGCCAGATGATGGATCCTCAATGATTTCATCCAATTGAGCCATGAAAATTGTTTAAGCTTGTTGAATAAGATCATTAATCTGTTTTTTTTTTGAGAGTTCTTTGTTTACAGATCCGGAATCCAGAGTGCGTGGCGAAGAGGAGCCCTGAGATGGATGACATCACTGAGAGGAGTGAGGGCCTGACGTACGACTTCGCCATGATGCCCACTGAAGCCCTGATCGTGGAATTTTGTTATAAATCAGATTATGTATTTGTGTTAATTATTATATCTTGATTATTATGTAATTTAATTCCAGGGCAGCAAATTTTATGTTTGTTTATTTGTTTGTTTGCTTATCTGTTCGTTTGACGACTTACGACAAGGTTCTAAAGTGATGAGTGTATAGCATAATTTAGCTATGCCTTCAGCAAGGGGGGATGTCACAACCCAAAGTTGTGAGTTTTTGTTTGTGTGCTTTGGCACTGCTACATTGTTTTCCCGCCAAATTACAGCTTCTTTGCACGGTGGAGTTCTCTGCTGCAAAGGAGAACTCCGCTGCAATGGAGAACTTTCCCACCAATTTGTAGCCTTCTTTGCATGGTGCATTTCTTTTGCATCTCAGAGATGCATGGTGCAAAGGAGTTCCCGCCATTTGTATTTTAATTCGAGCCCCATTATTGGCTTGTGTTAAATTATGCAGACGTGGCGGCTAGCAATTGGCTTGCTAGCCATATAAAGAACTTGGATGGTTTCAGCCCAAGTTGGAGAGAAAGAAATTGGAGTCCGAGAGGGAGAGCGTGAAGATCTCTAAGCGCTGTGGATCCTTACAAACCCAACGCATTTCTTAAGAAGGCAACAGAGGTCTAAACAGCCTCTGGCCTCTCCCCGTCGCCGAGCGCAATCCTAGACGTATCCCTATCCTATATACTCAAGAACCAAACCCACGGAGCTTCGACAACTCCGTTGGGAAAGAAATTGCCGAACCTGCAGAGCCTTAACAACTCCGTGGCCCAAGAACCGAATTTGTCATAGTCCTCCAACGAGGATTTAAGTGGAGCTGAACCTGGGAAACTGTCCAGCCTACACCGCGACCATCTTGGGTGTAAGTAAATAATCTCTGAATCAACCACTACGCATCTGTGACTAATTCTAGCCCGTGCGAGCCTTGCCGCCGCACGGTCCCTTCTGACCCCGCGTGCCCGGGCTGCTGGCCACAGCCCACGTGCGCAAAGACGGGTCCGCATATCGCTCCCGGCTCGCACATAGTGACATGGATGGGATCGGGAGGCGGCCCGCACAGAGACCTTCTTTAATTTACTTCCTCCTTATTTCTTTTTAAATTATTTTATTGTATTTTGCTTTTCATTTTATCCTTCAGTGGCTGATTTGTTCATTTCAACACTCCCTCCCCACCTACATTTCTTTTCCACCTTCTGTTTCATTAGTCACCTCTAACCACTTTCATTCTATTAACTCTCCACCACCCAGCTTCATGTTTCATGTTTATGCACTCCTCCCAATCCGTTTATCCACCTCTCCCCCCCCCCCCCCGAAGGGATAGAAGCCTATCCTGGCTAACCAGCTCTATACTGGGGACAGTCAGAGAAGGTTTTTAGCCTTAAGGCATGACTACTTCAAACTTTGGCTAACATTAACAAGATCAACATTAGAGCAGCTCAAAGTGCAACATGTAACAAGGCCCTTTTACAAATAACCAACCTCATCTCCATCTATGACCAGGAGATTCACTGCCTGGAGAAGGGAGATGAGGTTGTTGTCATATATCTGGATTTCAAGAAGGCCTTTGGATTGGTCTCCCATGATGTCCTCATGGCTAAGCTGGAGAATTGTGGCCTCAACCATCACATGGTCCGATGGCTAGGGAACTGGCTCTGGGGTCAGACCCAAAGAGTATTAGTTGATGGGAGCAAATCAGCTTGGTGCAAGGTAACCAGTGGTATCCCTCAGGGCTCAGGCCATTACTCTTCAACATCTTCATAAATGATCTGCATTTGGGCATCAGATGTGGACTGACAAAGTTCACAGAAAGCGTTCAACTATGGGAGAAGGAAGTCACACTGGAGGATAGGCTGGGGATACAGACTGACCTGGATAGGCTCACAAGGTAGACAGGCCAAAACCTGATGGCATTTAACGCAGAGAAGTGCAGGGTGTTCCACCTTGGGAGGAAGAACCAGCAACACATTTATAGGCTCAGCAGTGCTACACTTGCTAGCACCATGACCAAAAGCGACTTGGGGGTCTTGATTGACCACAAGATGAACATGAGCCACCAATGCAATGCTGTAGCTGGCAAAGCAAACCAAACTCTGGCATGCATCCATCGATGCATCTCAGACAAAACCAGGGACATCATCCTCCCACTCTACTAGGCCTTAGTGAGGCTACAACTGGAGTACTGCATCCAGTTTTGGTCCCCCCACTTCAGGATGGATGTGGATAAGCTTGAGAGAGTCCAAAGGAGAGCCAACTGCATGATCCAAGCCCAAGAGAGCAAGACTTATGAGGAGAGGCTGAGGGACATGGGACTGTTCAGCCTGGAGAAGAGAAGGCTCAGGGGGGACTTAGTGGCAGCCTATAAGTATATAAGGGGGGGTGCACCAAGATCTGGGAGAACAGTTGTTCACCAGGGCCCCCCAGCAGATAACTAGGTCTAATTGTAACAAACTTCTGGGAAGCTGATTTAGACTGGACATAAGGAAAAACTCCTGTATAGTGAGAGTGTCCAGGGTCTGGAACAGACTTCCCCAGATGTGGTGCAAGCACTTACTCTGAACTCATTCAAAGGCATTTGGATATATATCTTGCTGGGATGATTTGACCCCAGCAGACTTCCTGCCTATTGCAGGGGGGCTGGACTTGATCTCGCGAGGTCCCTTCAGCCCCTAATGTCTATGAAATCTCTGAAAACATACTAGAGTTGTGCATAATCTTTTCTGTTTTAATTTGCCTGCAAGTCTACCATGGGACTTGCAGAGATCTCCTCTGTATACATTTTGTATTAATTTTTCATTCAAATATTGGGAAAAATGTAATTTATGAAGTCTCGTCCTTGAAATTAAACGGATGCATTCATTTTATATTAAGTTTACTGAAATTTGATTGTAAACACGACAAATTTATTCTAGATAAGTAGTTTGATTTAAACTAGTATAATTTATTAAAAATGAAATTATTTATTAATACTCAATATGTACACAATGGGCATGTCCAGATGTATGTGGACATTTGGTTCCCCAGGGACAAGTAGCGGTACACCTTGCCCCACAACTACTGGAGTCTCAGGTCCTGGAGGCCTCCTGGGGCTGCAGCTATGGCGATCCTGCTGGGCAGAGCCTGGCTGGCAGCCACAGCATAGCTCCAGGTGGTCCAGCTATGCTTTTTAGTACTGCATGCTGCCTAAGGATGTCCTGTTCCATTTTTTTTTTTTCTGTGGTTTTTTTTTTTTTGACTCCTGCATATCCGTGTTTGTGGTGCCACATACCACACAGCTGTGCTCATCTGGACACACCCAATGAATGCATACATATGCACTTTTCTGCGGAGTAGAGTAATTAGCTCTGCAGTAAAGCATCACAGTCTACATGTGCACTGGTATTAGAGTGCAGTAAACTACTTAACTCCATTAACTCTTAAACTTATTAACAGTACTAATGGGATAGTACTGTCAGGGCCAGTACTATCTTACAGGCAAATACTTTACTGCACCAAAACACACATGTAGATGCTGACTGCAGGCATACATTATGCCTGGTCTGTCTGTCTAGTTGGGGGTCTGCTCTGTCCCAGCTCAAAATGCTGCTGTCGCAGGGGCACATGTAGATGCTGCACCTAGATGCAGTGTATTCTGGCATGAACTGCACAGCAGTTTATCACATCGCAATAATTGTACATGTAGATTCAGCCAATAAGTATATATATGCTTTTTTAATGAAAGTGTAGAGAATGAAGGTACAGAGATGAGTAAGGAAATAGTCCACATAATTAAATACAATAAAATAAACAAAAAATATCTTCTGACATTTTTTAGTCCCAGTGGGGGACTGTGCAGTATGGGTGTGTGTCTACATGTGCATGCCCATACTGCACAGTAAATATGGTGTCTTATGCCAACTTGAGTGTAAATTTGATACCTGCATGATGCGGGATGTTAGGTATCTTGCATGATGTGGGATGCATGATACAGGTATAAAATTAACATTCAAGTTGTCATACATTGGCATCATGCAGGTATCAGATGTATGCCTGATTAGTTACTGCACAGTAATTCACATGTAGACGCCTTACAGCACAGTAACACTGTATGAGTGGACTGATTTAGGACTAACTATAGTCACAAATCAGTGCACACACAACACGGCTACAACCTACATCCCTGCACACAGCATTAATGAGCTTTCCACCTGCATGTGTAGATGCCAGCCTATTCCCTCTTAATACTCAGTAATTTACTGTGCAGTAAATTTCAGCCAGTGGAAATATACACATGTAGACACACCCAGTGAGTTGCGTGGAAGAAAAATATTTAATAAGTGAAGAGGAGCACCTGATATCAATTGTATGTAAAAGGGGACAGGGCTTCTAAAATTGTTAATTGTCCATATTCTAATTGTGGTTAACAAATGTTTACATTTCAATATTACATGATGATAGATAATGTTTGTTGGTGAAAGTGTAATCTAAAAAGCCATTTCTATATATCTAACTTTATAACTGAAGATGCTGGTATTACTTAATTTCTTGAATGTGTGATTTTTACTATAGTTTATTCTGCAGTTCCTTAATAAAGAACTAAGAATTAAAAATATTACTGAATCATTACTTTTACTTTCCTCTAAACAAGGATGTCTGGGTTTTGTTATTCATATAGTACCATTAAAAAGCAAAGGAGTGAATACATTGTTTAGGATGTTTCATTAATATCCACAGCTACTGTTAGTTACCAGTCACAAATGACTTTTTGACAACAAAGCTTTCAGTCTTTGAAAAAGAAATATATTTATTTTCAACTTTTTTCCCTCTTCCTTTCAATTATTTCTCAGCAGAAAAAGATGTCAGGTGAAAAAATAGGTATTGGAGGTGGACAAAAGAGGAACCACTGCTTTCTCAGGGTAGAAAATATTTAGAATAAAATAAACAGAAAGTTTATTTATAGCTTGCTTTCATGGATGGTTTCTCACATGGTACAAAATAAATAAAAATAACTATTTGAATCTACTTCTTCTGTGACAAAGGCATAAACAACTGATTTTTTTCCCCCAAGTTCAATAAAATTCAATGTACAGTGTATTTTATTCACCTTATTAAAATGTCTGGCACTCACTGCTGTAAACCAAAATGTATTTTTTCCTGAATTCAGTTTGCTTTGAAGAAGTCCACAGGTCTCACAGAAAGTATGACTTTTAATCAGGATAACTACTTTAGAGTAAATCATTACAGGTTAGAAGAGGGCCACTGAAATGAAGGACTCTACACTCATTTGCATAAGGTTTTATCCTTTGCTTTCTATCTGATTGTAATGATACTGATGGGGTTTTCACCACTTTACTCTACTTTAACTTTGTGATTATTTTGACTTTGATTGAAGAAATGTGTCTGTAACCCATCATTACATTTTGAAAATAGCCTACTTTATAGCAATCTACATTTTTTCACCTTTCTCTAGCTACAGTTGCATTTCTCAGTTCCCTACTGCATATGCCATATTGCTCAAACAATAAGATATCTTTAAGATGTACCCCATTTTTCTGACTTTCAACAAGAAAAAAACCCCCATAAAATAAAGTCACTTTACTCATATATGAGAGATATGGGCCATTTTTAGAAGAAATGGCTGATTTTAAGAAGTGTATCACTGCTTTGAAGAATGTAGCTTATTGTGGTTGTATGACTTATTACCCCCACCATTATTTCATATTAATAGATTCCATGGCTCTCTTTGGCAATTGTGGAATAATACTATATTCATTAAAAAAAAAAAAAAAGGTTTTCTTGCTTTGAAAAAAAAAAAGTTTTCTCTTCTTTTAAATAAGGTTTCCATTGAATAGTTATAGATTATAAAATATTAATTGAAGTCTAGCATATATGGTCAAATTCATTACAGTGTTAGTCTATGTGAAATAAGTTGGGAATTTTAGGCTACTTCAGTGGTCTGAGATCACCTTTGATAAGTGAAGTTCTGTAGAGTTCATAACTACAGTAGACCCCTGATTTACATGAGTATTGTGTTCTGGGGGAATTTTGTGTAAGTCGAATTTGCGTAAATTGGGATGACTTTCCCCATAGGACATAATAGAATAGAGAGCGGTTGCGTACCCCAGACATACCGTAGTCATAGTTTTTTATTTCCCCTTTTCTCAGTGGAATCGCCTTTAGGAGGCGCATCTAGCATCTCACCTATGCATCTTGAGATGCCACTACCACAATGGTGGCACAATGGCAGCACAGTTCCACTTGATTCCACCAGCAAATCTTGTGAGCCATCCACATATATACACAAATCTCACAAGCATTCATGTATATGCATGAATGACGTGCATCTCAAGGGGCATTTTCCAGTCTGGACCCTAATAAAAAAATTGCGTAAACATGAGGCACATGTAAGTCGGAATTGCGTAAATTGGGGGTCTACTGTACATCCATTAGGACCGTGGCTTCATATGGGGTTGCAATGACAACTTTGGGAACCACTGCTTTATTTCTAAGTAGAAAGGCATCCATATCACAAATGGAACTAGAATGTCAGCCCATCTCAGCTGAGGTTCCAAGGGCTGAATGAAAATGGAATTTGAAGTAGTTCTTCATTCCTACATTGTCCTTTAGGTAGATGACCAATGTTAAATGTCCCCATTTTTGTTTAGTTGTTTAGAGATTCCCCTTAAGATTCAGGTGATTTCAAACATCATTTCTATTGTATTCAAAACCAGTGAAACAAATCAAAATGCTAAATAAACCTTTGGGCCCCTCTACACATGCAGGTAAAGGCACAATGAGATCTAATGTGTGATTTACACAATCATGCCTCCTGTCATGTCACGTGCATTCTCCTTGCTGCCACTATTGTGAGCTCCACAGCTGGAGAGGCTTGCATTTGGACAGAGTTCTTCCCACTTCAAGCCCTGCAGCTTGCAATGCTGCCACTGCTGCCAGTTCTGTCAGCTATGGGGCTGGCAGTGGGTGGTGTACCCCTGTGGCTGGGAGTCCTTGTGCAACATGGTGGAGATTTCCACTGCACATGCCATTTTTACTCTGGTTGAAGTGCTGTGAACACTTGTATGTCTATCATTTCAACTGGTGGAACTGAGATTCTACTTATGGAAATGTTAATAGCAGTCAAAGAGAGAAATAGGAAAGATGACAATGACATGAGGGTGGAGATAAAAACAGGAGCCCAAGGGCCATATTCCAGTAGTATTATCATTGACTTCAATGGAGCCAGCCTTTCATCCACAATGTTTGAATCCAGCCCTTCAATCCACAATCATTGTTTCTAATACTATATTTTCAATCTTATATTATTACATATTAGTGTTTTAAATAACATTCAAATAATAACATTAATGGTTTAAACTAGAAAATTCCATTTATATAATAATGCTCCCAAGCAGGATCAATATATATCCCCAGGGTAGTAAAATGTTTGTCTTTATAATTCTTTTTCTCTCTTTTCACAGATAGACCAGTAGTTGAATTTAAAAATGATTTTACATGGCTTGAACATTTTTAACAATGCAAAGTAGTTTTCCTCATTAAGTCATGGAGAATAAAAGAAGAATAGGTAATTTCCTTCAAACTGATAAAGATTTTTCAAATGCTGCTATTAAATAGGTCTCGTTTCCATGCCTGCAACAGAAAGAACATATCAGAATCCTGGCCAAGCTATCTAGCTGGGGAGCATAAGCACTGCTTCTCAAGTAGCCATTAGGGGAGGATGGCTTTCTTCACATCTGTATAGCTTTAGTTAAAGGCTGGAAATTGTACCAACAGCTTCCAAGCTATTTAAGAGAAAGAAGTAAACTGGGTAGTTTGCATTTCTCTAGTCAAGAAAAATTGCAAAAGTGGTTGTAGAACTTACATTTATAACTTTTGATCAAGAAAAATCATGCCTATTACACTGGTAATAATGGAACACTTTACAGTATTTGGCCTATGACAAATATGACAAGTGTTTTTGTTATTTGGCTAGTGTGTTGCCTGGTTACATGGGCCATGCCACATTCCCGCTATAGTGAAATTGTTTCAACTCCAGAAGAATGTCCTGTTATCCCCTCTACCCAAACTACCTCCCAGGTGATCAGAAAAAACTTCCTTTATCTTTAGGAAAGGAAAATTATATTCATCTTGTTCAGCTCAGCCCTCCTGTCAAAAAGTAAGAAATATTTCTCAGCATGAATATTCTATAGAATAAATTTTTAAAGAAAAGTTCCAAATTACACTTCCACTTCAGAACCCATTACTTTTTGGCACCAACCTTGATCTGAATAAATGACAACTATCCTGATCCTCCTAGCATTGGTGATAAATACTAATTTACTTCAATTAGATAAAGGCTTTGTCCCCTTGTTTTCAGCACTTGCAGTAGGAGACTAACCAGTGCAAAGCAATTTCAACTTGCTTTATTAGTTAAGCTACCAAAACAAACACTTTTATGTTTAAGATGAAAGTGAAATGTGCTTCCATTTAAGCATGCTGAGAAAAGCTTTTACTTTTAATTTTTTAACTTTCAACTTCTCAACTTTGTTTCTGAACAAACCATTCAAAGTCCTCTTTTTCTTTTCTTTTTTTAAAAATCTATTTTAGGCAAAAGTTTGAAAAGTTGCTTTTTTCAGCTTTTAAATTTCAGACTAGAGGTACTACTTGATCATAGTCTGAGAAGCCAGTGTAGCTGTAAGGGTGCAGCAGCAGCAGCAGCTAGAAGGATTTTGGTCATGGAGAGATCCATTGGGACTGAGTAGCAATGGGTCTATGGTTAGGAAGGTTCAGTGTACACTTCTAGTAGGCTGGCTGGTACAGAAGTAGATGGAATTCAAAGCCCGGACTTCTTCAGTTCCCAATGTTGTTTATAAGAACATCTCAGCTGTTTGTTATGTTAAGGGACTATCTCATGCAAGATTTTTGCTGTTCTTTCTGGTGATGATATTAATGGCCTCATTCCATCCTAGGTAAGAGCAGGCAAATATGACCCTGCTTCAGGAGATACCACCTCCTCTGAATTAAAGAGGAAATGATGATAGACACATATTTCTTAAACAGCACTGGACACCAACCTTAGCCTTTGTTGGTCAGCAAACAGTGAGTTCAAAGAGTCTATGAATATGCTGATTTTAAAAAGCACATACTGGCAGAATTCCAAAATATTTATGTTTAGTGACTGACTGATGTTTTCTTCAGTATCATTCACTAGGAAGATCCAATGGTATTTTGTGTTTAGGAAGACAATAGCTAAGAGAAAAACTCATGACAAAATGTTGACTCGTCATAGAAATATTGTTTTCTGAATTACTTTTAATCAAGAACTGTCACCTGATTTTTCTTATCTTAGAAATCAATCATCTGATTTTGTTTTGCTTTGCATTGAATTTCATTATTTTTGGTGGAAATTATGAAAACCTCATATGCCTAAATGGTCTCTGGCAAATTACTTCCTGGCTTTAATTTTTCCAGTCGAACTGATACAATCTTCCAAACAAGGAGTTTTAATGGAAATTCTCACTGATTATCTTTTAATTATTGAAGTGGAAATAGTTAAACTACAATGACATAGAAGTCACCGAGTCAATTTAGGCAATACCAATATTGAAAGAGATACTGGATTTGGTTTCCGTCTAAACTTGTATTATTCCATATTTTACCAAATTTCATCAGGCACTTCATTCTTCTGTTGCAATGAGTATAATTTAATACTCACTTAATTTACTTTCTCTAGAAGTTCAGTGCTGCATAATGTCTCTTCCTCATTACAAAAATGCTATAGGCGTTTTACTAAAACTCTTTATAGAATACAGAGTGGTCACTCTGCTATTGTCTTCATGAGTCAGAACAAAAAGTGCCTCAATCAAAATTCTGATTAAGCAATGCATCATAGCACATGCTTTGAGAAATGAATGATAGACAAAAAATCATATTAGTTGAAGTAACTTTAATGTAATTTCTTAGCTTGTTTCCTATCCCAGTGCAGTTAATCAGTTAAAATTGTGCTAAACTTTAAATATGTGACTAGTTTAATGATGTGCATGTGAGAGGTTAAAATGTAACTATATACTTTGGTTTCCACAGTCCTGTAGTTCTGAAAGAAATACTTTACAAACAAATTCCATTACTAGTATGCTGAAAGTTAATAATTTGGCGCTTAAAACAAATGACCTTTGAGATGTTTGCCTCTCCCTTCTTTAGATTCCATTGATATTGAAGAACATATCTTTTTCTGTACTATGTAGAACAGACTGATGATACACAGGATACTAGAAAAATTTGGGATGCTGTCAATTCACTGCTGTTTTAGCTGTAACTTAACAGGCAGCTGCTTGAACACTTTTAAGACTGCAGTGCCAAAATTACTTTTTAACTCACATTATGCAGAAGGGAATGTGATATGAGTTTTGTTGATTAAAGAAAAAAAAAGTATAATTTCTTCTGGATGAAACAAAGGGCTCCTATAGATATGTGGGGAGCCTGCTAAAATGTGCTGGAAATTCAGGGCGTCAGAGCAGAGTTGATTAATTGAGTCTACAGGAGCACGGAAATTGATGCACTCTGTCAGCCTTCTGTGTTAGGTTTATCAGCATCCCTGGGTGTCCCCATGGTGAAAAAATGGTGATGGGGTGCTTTGAAATAAAACATGTTCAATGAGCTTAGTTGAAAGTGCCCTGCTGCCATTTCTTCAGTGCTGAGAGCTGTGTGGATGCTTATACACATGACACACGGGCGCTTTTAGTTAGCACAGCTCATTAATTAAAGCACCCAGTGCCACATCCCAGAGAACAAGTAAAAATGTCTAAAGGTACCACCTGATTGACCAGCTTTAAGGCATTAATCTGTGAGTTACTGCCAGTATTATATTGAACTAACTCTTGATAATGGTTCTTCAACAAATTTTCCTGAGATGATAAAAAATATCTTCAAGAATTATGGACTTGATCTTACACTGTCCAAGAAAAGTGAAGTTTTCCTGACTTTCCTTTGTAGAATGGTAGTGGCTTCATGCATGTGTGTGTGTGTAAATCAAGAAAATATACATATGAAATTGATGATCCACTTCCTGCAACATTTGATGGAAGGGATAAAAATGGTCTATTTATCTAGAGCAACTTTTGAAATTTCTGCTGAAAAAGTTTCTTTCATACCCCATCAGAGGTTCTCTGGTTTTGTGAAAGACTTAGTCTTCTCTTTAATATTCTGTATCATTTCTCTAAAGTAGGTTGCACTGCTTTCTTTTCTAAGGCTCTTTGTCCATGGATGCTGGGAACAGAATGTTTTTACTGTATTCTTCCATACTTATCCCAGCACATTTTTGAGCACTATGTATATTACAGTCCACATGTGTCAAACTCACCCAGCCGCCTCTGGCTGCATCTGGACAGCAGCAGTGGTAGGCAAGCAACAGAATTCACCTCAGCAATCATTTGCCCTCTGCCACCAACATACACTGGTCCGTGCCCCAGATTTAGGCAGCAGACCCCTACTCCCCACTTGGCTGAATTACTAGACTTCCTAACCAGCCACATAGGGACCACACAATATGGTTTTGCAGGCTCAATCTGGTCAGTGGGGTATAAGATGAACACCCCAACTCATCTATGTTAGTTTTATCAAAAGTCAGGTCTGCTGATATCTTTTGTCCCACTTTTAGTTAACATTAATGTATAATGCACATTTTTGACACTAGAAATGTAGTGTACCATAATAAGTTCTAGTAGCTGGTTCTTCTGGACGTTGTAGAAATATATGAACATGATAGTTTTGGTGCAGCAGGAGGTCTGTAGTTTACAACCCCACATAAAAACATCAAAAAAAAGTTTGTTATTATTAATGTTTCCTTAACTAGGCCATTAGAGAATAAGATACAACTTCAATGGTAATTAATTGGCACTTAAGCAAACATCGAACAACTCCCTTGCTAAGTGATTAAAAGCGAGAGTTTTGTCCATGATTATCAGGACAAAACCTAATTCTTTTAAAATAGTATGTGGTTATAAATCATAATAATAAATAAATCTCCAAAAGGGCAAAAAGTTAACTTTGCTCTTATTGGGAAGAGAATGAAAGAGACAAAAATCATTAGTACTTGATTTATGTTTTGTTTTAATAATTCGTTTTTCTTTAAACATGATTTAAATATAAATCACACTTTTATAATCAGGCTCAGTTACATAAGGTTATGTACCCCAAAATGTGGGTATCCAATATCCATTCCATTTTTCATATTGTCGCTGTAAAGACCTAAATATTTACAGGCTATATTGTTAAATGGACTATGCACAGGAATGAAACTTGCCAGAAATTCTAATTCTGTCACATACAGTTTTCTTAGATGGTTTGGGGATTGTCGCTTAAAAACTACACTCCTCCCCTCCCCCGCTCCCAATAATAATATCTCTTATCTTACAGGAAGATGCTATGATTGCTTATTTACTAATAGCTATGTCTTTACTGTGTTTTGAATAATTAAAGAGCTATCTGAGTATAAAGTATCATACTAAACTTCTTTAACAAAAATATCATTAAATGTACTGAATGTACATATATGGATATTCTAAAATACCTTGTATGGAAGTATTTTGGGTTTTCTGGGGAAGGGGTAATGTTTCTTTTTAGTGAAGCAGTTTACAGTTTTTCTGTACATATTTCATCATAACTTTTTATATCAGTATCAAAATGTTATATGGAAATACAATAGAAATTTTCTGAAGTTTTTTTTTTTACATATAATTTAATTCATAACTGTCATTCTTTTTCTTATTATATTCCATCAGAATATTCTAAGATGTCACAGATATTTCTAAATCAGTTCTGCTCTCATTGGATGACTCCTTAAGTGCATAATGACTGACATAGTGTCCAACACTGCAGCTCCAGAAACTGGCACAAGAAACAAGAGAGGGGGGAGTTCCACTTTTATACTGAAAATCATAGGAGTTAGGGTCACAAGCCAATGGGCTAAAGAGAGGGAACTTAATTCTTCCCTCCCCCACATCTCCAGACATGTCCCCAAAAACCTGCTTTAGTGCCAGAGTGTTCAAACAGTTGCTACATCAGATATCTAATAGGCCTGTGTGAAGTGGCAAGTATTCACTTTGGATTTGGCCAGTTCAGAGGACAGTGATTCGAGCTGGAGATTTGAATCACTGTCCTGATTCAATTCGGCCGAATCAGATGCGAAAAGTTTCGCACTGTTTTGGAGATTTAGCTATAGACTAAGGCAGCTGACACAGCTGCCTCCACCTGGTAAGTCTGTTGGGCTTGAGGGAGGGGGGAGGAAAGGGGTATGAGGGCAGAAGGGATTGGGGCAGGGACTGGGAAAAGCTGCCCACCTGGAGTGGTGGGACATGGTACTCAGGGAAAGGGGTGGGGGCGGGGGGCATGTGATGCGGCCATGGAAGCGCTTGGAGTAGGGGCTCTGCCCTGCTCCCACTTGCCCAGTCAGGGCAGTGGGGGTTGGGATACAGGTTTGCTCCAGGCATAAGGGGGCAAATGGCAGCAGGGTATAGCCCCTGCTCCCAACTCTTCTGTGCCCTCATCC
>NW_005843159.1:220784-224840 GCF_000455745.1 Alligator sinensis | reverse complement strand
TTTTGCGCCCCCCCCCCCCCCCCCCCCCCCCCTTTCCACTCTGGCTGGAAAGTGGGTGCAGCAGCGCTGGGAATGGGGACGATGCCCTGCTGCTGCTTGGCCCCTTCTGCTCAGAGTGAGCTGTGCCCATATTCCTCCCCCCGTCCCTAGCTGGGCAAGCGGCAGCAGGGAAAAGCCCCAAAGCTGCCGTGCCCGCATCCCATGTACCTCACCCTGGCTGGGCAGCCCCAATCCCTCCCTCCATGATGCCCCTTCCCTCCCCCCTCCCTGAACTGGAGGTAGCTGTCAGCTGCCTGTTTAGTCTATGGTTGAATCTCCTAATTGGCTGAATCTTTTCTGAAGGTTTTTCTGAATTGATTTGGAGGCTTTGAATTGATCTGGAACTTTTAATTGGTCTCCTGATTTGATTCAGATTTGAAGATTCAGTCCCCAAATCAGGCCAAATCTCCTCCAGATTGAATTGGCTAAAGAAGCTTTGCACAGCCCTAATATATAATACACTATGGGTTATTCCCCACTTAGTCAGACTCACTTCTGCTCTTGTGAGGGATGGATCTGGCTAAGTGAGAAATCCCAACTTCCCCACTCATGGAAGAGCACCCCTAAGATTGCCTGTGGTGCCACTTTATAAGTGAGGAAAGAAGCCAGATACTCTGAGGACTTGAGGGGTCCTCAAGCCCACAGAACATCGGTCCAGGGTAGCTGGAAAGTACAAGAAGCTCAGGATACCCCTGCTTTTTGCCACAAGCTAACAGGAATAAAACAACAGAGTCTATTGCTTCCTTTTTTTATGGCACTCAGTTTCCTTTGATGTGGCACTACAAAGTGTAAAGATGTTTATTTGTTCATAATTTTTGCTTCTATAATTATTTTTAGGGTGACACTCCACCTTTAATGGCAAGATTTTTTAACCAGATCCTCAGCTATTTAAATCAGTAGTGCTGTAGTGAAATTAGTAGAACCATAATACTTTTCAGCTTAACCTTATTTTAATAGGTCTGGAAAACACTTAATACATTGTGATTGCAACCACAATTTTAACAAAGATTAATAACAAATGTATAATGGCAGATAGAATTTGGGATAGCTGGTTCATTTTGTTGTTGCTTGCATGTTTGTTTATTTGGATTTTGTTTTTCAATATAGACTATCTTAGCCCATAACCTTGATTTGATTGGATTGCAATATGCCTTAGTGTCATTAATTTCTATTCTAAAAATAATTAAATTCTTAAGGAAATAGTGGTTATAACTCAAACTAAAACCATTACAAAAATGGTTTTAATCTACCCTAAGTAATCTATCTAATATAGAAACAGGTCATCTAAATTTATATTCAGGAGGTGTTAAATTATTTGAAAACATAACATTGTTTTTCTCCAGAACAAAAGGAAAACTTCTGCCATTAAGGCAAAGTTTGAAAAGTAAACAGAATGATAAGGGAACTGTCAATCCACTGTGGCATACCCAGTGCAAAGGCGTCAAACTCTGATATGAAAAATAATGAATCATGGTGTACTTTAGTAAATGTTGTTTACTGGAAATCTTATTACTACTAAACTGTTTATAGTATTATTTAATATACTCTGCACACATCCGTATATATGATATTATACAAATGCAAATATAAAAACAGTGTTTAGGCTGAGGTCAATAAAAATGCATCAAATACAATCAAGAAACATTTGATAAGTGAAAGATAAATCCTCAAAGTAGTATAGGTTTACCTGGTAGAGATATGTCAAAGAACATTTCAGAAACATCTTTCATTAAAAAATGGTAGCATTTTGTTTTGAAATTTTCAGAACAGAATTACTTTTCATTTCATATTTTCTGTGATTTCCAAAAGCTGAAACTTTTGATTTATGAAAACCAAAAATTTGTGAACCACAAACTGTGGTTAAATAATAAATCTATCAAGTAATCATGTATATTCTCATTCAATCAACAAGTCAGGAAAACATTCCATGACAGAATATCACAATCTGTGCTCAGTCGGAGCCTCTACACAAGATGCTATGTCGCCATAGCAGTGAATCCACCCAGCCAGGGGCTCACTGCTAGCTGTTCCTCCCCACAGCTCTTTCCAAGCACCCTGCCCCCAATATGGGAGCTGGGCCTGGGACCTCCATACCATTGGGTCAGGAGGACAGTATCCCAGGTTGGGCTGCAGCACCAGAGCCCATCTTGGCAGCAAGCAGCTCTCAGGGGCAGGGAGCAATCTCCTGGCCCCATGGTACAGCTGTCTCCTGTCCCCATGACCCCTGCCAGCTCCTGGGCTAGCACCCAGGGGGAGTCTTAAACTCCGCCTGGGTCCTGCAGTGGGGCAGAGAAGGGTGCAAGTAATTCTCTCTAGGCTGCTCCCATTGGTAGCAAATCTGTTCCCAAGTGCCTGCAGATATAGACACCTGCCCAGGGTATGCTTACTCCACAGTAAATTACTTCAGAGTAAACCCATCCAACAGCATTGACGTATAGATATTCCAAGTCAGAAAAACCAAAAAAACTATATATCTATATAGTGTGTGTGTGTGTGTATATGTATATATATATATATATATATATATATGTATGTATGTATGTATGTATACACATTTTCTTTCAAAATTAATTAGGCAAAATCATTGTGAACAATTCTAAAATATTTTTTGTTGGAACCAAAAAAGTCCTAAGGAATTTTGTTATAAAGATATGCTATTTTTCAGTAAAGAATGCTATATAACCATGCTGACTCACTCTAGTTTAATATGCTCTATTTTAAGTTTCAAAGTTGTCAGATTAAGGTCTATTGTGAACCACTGTACAATGGGGAATGCTTAAGGATTCTGAAGTGGCAACTTCAGTAAGATTATTTTTAGAGTAAATTACTTCTCAGAGCATGTAAGGATATCACAATCTGGTCTATAAAGGATTATTTCAAATGTGATTTTATTAGGTTTCATCCTTTAAAAACTGACTGGAATACATATCCTTATTCAAAGTAATTGATTGCAATTGGAACAATACATTCTTGGAAAAAAGATTAAAGGGGATAACATAAGGAGAAAAAAAAGGTAAACTGAAAGCAGAGGGTAAATCTATACAAAAAGTTTACTGCCTAATTAGCTCCACAGTAAAGTCTCAGCATCTAGACATGTGGCTTAACTATGTTGCAGGAAACTAATAAACACTGCCATAGGATAGTGCTTGTCAACACAAGCATTATCCTATGGCAGCATCATTTAATGCACTGCAACACATGTTTAAATGCTGACAGGGCTGGCTGGGTAATAGAATCATAGAATCATAGAAGTAGGGTCAGAAGGGACCTTGTAGATCTTCAAGTCCGACCCCCTGCCTGGGCTCGAGGAAAACTGGGCTCAATTGACCCCATTCAGGTAGGCATCAAGCAGCTTCTTAAAGACCCCCAGGGTAGGAGCCAGCACCACTTCCCTTGGAAGCTGGTTCCAGATCCTAGCTGCCCTGACTGTGAAGTAGTTCTTATGGATGTCTAATCTAAACCTACTCTCCAACATCTTGTGGCCGTTATTCCTTGTTATCCCGGGGGGCACTAGGAGAAACAAGGTCTCCCCCAAACCCTTCTGGTCCCCCCTAGTGAGTTTATAGATGGTCACCAGGTCCCCCTTCAGCCTTCTCTTGTGAAGGCTGAACAGGTTCAGGTCCCGTAGCCTCTCATTGTAGGGTCTGCCCTGCTGTCCCTGGATCATGTGGGTGGCCCTCCTCTTGACCCTCTCAATGTTGTCCAAATCCCTCTTGGAGTGAAGTGCCCACCCAGAACTGGACACAGTACTCCAGCTGTGGCCTGACCAGTGTCATGTAGAGGAGGAGGATCACCTCCTTGGACCTACTTGAGATGCACCTGTGGATGCATGATAAGGTCCGGTTAGCCCTGCCAACCATGACCTCGCATTGTCGGCCCATGTTCATCTTGGAGTCAGTGATGACTCCAAGATCCCTTTCTGCCTCCATGCTTTCAAGAAGGGAGTTTCCCATCTTATAAGTGTGCTGCTGGTTACTACTGCCCATGTGCAGCACCCTGCACTTGTCTGTCTTGACA
>NW_005843159.1:200127-218688 GCF_000455745.1 Alligator sinensis | reverse complement strand
TTGTGCCCGAAGGATCATTTCCTTAAGGCACAGCCACCCTTCTTGGGCTCCCATCACTTCAAAACTCCTACTCTGCAGTGCGTCCTTGACTAATCGCCTGAGTTCATTGAAATCAGCCCAAATTGAACAGTGCGGGCCCAAGGACCGAGCCCTGGGGGACTTCACTGCCCACTTCCCCCCAGGTCGAATATGACCTGTTCACCACCACCCTCTGAGTATGACCCTTCAGCCAATTTGCAATCCATCTGACTGTGTAGGCATCGATGCCACAGTCACCTAGTTTTTTAATGAGGATGGTCATGAGGGTGCGTCAGTTAAATTAACTCTCTGTATTTCCCTAGGCTTTTATGCTGTGTCTGTCAGCATGCTATCTGAACATCTGTAGCAGGGAACCCCTACCCCTGTTTCTAGAAGTGAGGGAGTACAGTGTTAAATAGAGGCTAGCTGCAGAACATTAAATCCATCTCCAGTAGAGAGAGGTAGCAGGCAACAAGATATAAAAGGCAGGTCAGATCAATAAGCCTGTTAATTAGGAAGAAGAGGGAACCGTTGAGCCTGGCTCTGAGAAATAGAGGCCAGGTCACAAGAAGTGGGGAGGAGGAAGGGCTATATAAGTCTAGCCCAGGGTCAGAGGTTCAGACCAGCCCTGACTCTGAAGAAGTAAAGAGCTGTGGGATACATCCTTGAGTAAGTACATTTTCAGTTGAATTGT
This sequence comes from Alligator sinensis, assembly GCF_000455745.1. Lineage (NCBI taxonomy): Eukaryota > Metazoa > Chordata > Crocodylia > Alligatoridae > Alligator > Alligator sinensis. Next base: position 217,976 of record NW_005843159.1, on the reverse strand, counting down.
TTGTAGCCTGTATGGCAATTTGGGATGGTTGGAAAGCCATGTCCAGGGCACCTCGGAAACCCCCTGTGGTAGGAGAGGCTGAGGTCCAGAGAAAGAGTCCTTCAAGGGTCAGGGACACAGCGGGAAGCATGGGACTGAAAACTGAGGAGAGGAGAGAAAGAGAGAAAAAGCTGGGGGGCCAGTCTTAGAGGCGGGGAGTGTTGTGGCCACAGGCAAGGACCTGGTGGGCCAGGGAGGCTGAAGTCAAGAGAGAGTGTACCCTGAAACAGTCTGTGCCCTGGAGGAACTACACAAAAGCTGATCTGTGTAAGGGCCATGGGACCAGAGGAAAGAGAGCCCTTCAGACAGTCAAGGCCTGGAGGGTCACAATTAGGACCCATAAGGCCTGGTTGTTGCTGGTAATGCCCAGGGGACACCTGCCAGGCATAGGATGTGGACAAGAAGGTCTGGGACCCATGATCCAGAGGCAGGACTGCAAGCCCAGAGACAAAAGGGCAAATGAGGCAGACCCAGAATTCCCATAGATGAGGGAATGGCCAGAAGAGTAATGTTTTGCTCTGGAGCTCATACAGGTGTCAGGAGTTAATCCTTCTGCCCACTAGTGGTCTTTTACTAGCCTTCACTGTCCACACCAGCCACACCTTTGTTAGTTTCTTATGGGAGAAGTCTCTGTGGGTCTACAATTTCTTGGAGAGAGAAACAAATCTATTGGTCTTCCCGATGGGCTTCCCTGCCTTTTCCAGTTACTGTTTCTATAAGGGGACAGCATTGTGGCATTTTAGGAGTGTGTCAGGATCTCATCTGACAATGGCCTGATCCCCTTTTATTCTCTGGCTCTGTCATCTGACTGAGTCCACTAGGTAGGACCCAGCCTTCAAGGCTTCACCACTTTTTTCATTCCTCATTACTCCCCCTTGGCTGAAGGTGGGTCCACTACACCACCACAGTCTTTTTCCCTCACGTCTGGATGGTTATCTGTAATCACTTGCTATAAGAAGGTTCACTCTGTCTCTACTCTGTTAGGTCACTGCCCTCCCCCCAGCTATATCTCTACTCTGCCTGGGCACTGGGCTCCTGGCCCTACCTTCATCCTGTTCTGGGATCTTCGTCACCCTGATAATCCCAACCCAGACCTCCAGTCTCCAATACAATATAAACATCAGCCTACCGGCCCCAAAAAAACCAAGTCCCTCTAAAATATTTGTTGTAGCTTTCCCCACTGCTGTGATGGTTCTCTGATAATATTTTTATCCCTTTCCAGCCCGTCACAGGCTCCAAGTGACTTGCCTCTTGTCACTACCCATCGCTGGAGCTCTGTCTTGCATCATCAGACTGTTCCTGCCCCTCTCTCCCCTGCTGCCTGCACAGGAGGGAACTTCTATGACTCAGCAGCCCTATTTCAATTTCCTGATTCCCTCTTCCATCTCAGATCCTGGTGTCACTAATAGGCTCATTATCTGACTGACCTTTAGCCCTGTACTCACTGTCAGAGTCTTTGTAACAGGGACAGAGGGTCCCTGTTACACTCTGATACGGATAGAGGCCAGAATAAGGCTACCCAAGGATAAGCAAGCCAGAGTGAAGCAGCCAGAATGTACTCTGATCTCTGGCCTCCCATATTTTATTTAGCTATCAAGGGAAGCAAGCATAGGACAGTAGGGCCAGATAGGTTCATAATGTCCACTAGGGCGCTCCACAGCCATCCTTTGTAGGCAGATCCTGTCACACCATTTTACTGATTGATGAGCATCACACCTCATCTTTATTCTTTATATATCTCATGTAGCACTGTATACAGCACTGGGGATTCCGGTTAACACTTCTTTTCTAGCAGTGTGACCATGCATTTATAAACATGAATGAATCTCTTAAATTCATAAAGATTTCATTATACTTGAACATACCATAAATTTATTTTTCCAGCTGAAAATGTCTGATCCTGATATCAGTTAGATTGGTGTAATTTCAGAAGAATGATATATTTTTGTAAGTTTGCCATCTTGTAGACTGTAAGTGCTTAATAATAACAATATTAAGACCCAGGCCAGCCCCAAGTATCTTATATGTTAGCTTATGGTGTTGTAAAGCATCTTAGCTAGTGTGTTAACCTTTTCAAAGTGCTTTTGGCAAATTCTTTTATTAAAGATCCAGTTGATATTCTGACAATGTACCTCATTGTCATATTAATTCACATTTTAATAAAATAAAAGATAAATCCAATTAATGTGAAACACAAAGCCTAGAGTCAGAATACTTTAAACGTGTTAATCCTATTGCTTTATGTGTTGATTTTTTTGGTAAATGCTACAGATATTAACAAAAAAGAATCATCTGGGTGGCTTTGCCAATATATTACATTTTTTAGAACTTCTTAGGGTGTTAGCTAGCTTTCATAATACTGTTGCACAAATTTACTAGAGTATTTTTACTAAAATTAAATGATTAATGCCACAATCAAATTCAGTACTGGACAGTACCATTCCAAATTAAAACAGTGCACAGTTACTTTTCCCACATCGAAAAAATATATGACTATGATTTATACTTTAAAATAAGGTCAAGCATTGCCACGTGTTTCTATTAAATTTTACATCAAGCTCTCCAATATACATGAATCTCACCCACAAGAATATGAAAGTTTGATTATTTTTTTGTTGTAGCAAAGAAAATTATCTCTCTCAGCTTTGAAGTAAAAAAAAATCCTATTTAGCATGGAGAGATGAAAGTAACTATATATAAGTACACAGAAACTGTGAATCTGGCATTTAGAGGAAAAATACAAATCACTTGCCTTGGCATAAATCAATCAGAATTCAAGACTTCTCTGAAAAATGCTTTTGATAGCTTTAAGAAACCATCTAAAATGGAGAAAAATACTGATAAGCCATTGATGTACAGACAGAGCCTTCTGTCTGAGATGTACTTTCTACTTAAACCAAGCTGTCAATCAAGGCATCTGCACAAACAACATGTTCCATTGCACTAAGGAGATTGGGTCTTTGAGACTCCCATATGTTCCTATTCCTGTAGCCTTATTGCCTGCAGTTTGAATTTGTATATGCAGTCTGTTCTAAATGGGAAGTTTCATTTTGACAAATACAATGCATGCTTATTACTTGTACTGTCCTCAAATTCATTAATTCATCAAAATCTAGTATAAAGCCTTTTAAAGATAATGGGACGTTTTCCATTTACTTCAGGGCATTTTGGATCAGGTCAGCTTTCCCTAGGACAGGTACTGTGATCTAAAGTCAGAGAGCTTTATTTCAGAAACCAATTTTTAAAACTATGCTTTCCCAGGGATATCTATTATTTTTTATGAGTAAAAATTAGCAGAAAACAGACCAATATTTTCCAACATAGAAAGTTAGCATTCTTATTTGTATATACTTTGAAAAACACATGTATTCTCTTCACTATGTAGCAAAGCTAAATTCTTCATTTGACTTTTTATTTATTATTTATAAACAGGAAGGCTTAAAAGTTTAATACAATTTATAATCAAAGAAGATTTTCGAGGTTAAGGAAACTGGGATAATAGTTTACTTAGATTTATGGCTTCTGTATAGACAATAACTTACTTTGAAGTGGGTACTCTGAAGTTTGCCTCTCTTGACAGCACTGCTTTACTGTGTTTAGCACAAGCATTTCTATGTTAATAATTCATTCCTTTGAGAACAGCATTTATTCTTATCATGGCCTTACAGACACCAGCTAAACTCTTAAGGCTAGTTATCACTTTAGCTTTATACTGTAGTCTGACTATCCATGATGCTATAGTTAGGGGACTTCCAATGCTGTTATCAGCATCATATACCTTGGCATTCAAAGCCAACAAATCACACTACACTTAAATTTGGCAAATAGGAGGCCATATTTGTGTATTTGTTCTCTACCTCTGACAGAAGGTAGAAGTATAGAAGCTGCATTGATTTAAATAGAAGATTAGCATGTAGGGCAATTTTCTACAGATTTTTAAATGAAAAATCCGTTCAGGCATTTTTCTAATTAGTGAAACCTGGGACTTTGCTACTAGTCTTTGAGATGGTTATGGTCATTAATTGTAACTGTAAATCAACTTTCTTATTTGTAAATGTAGCTACATATGTTTAATGATATGTCTACACTGCAGTGTAGTGACACCTAAACTCTTTTTACATGAGTGTCTTTGGTATGAGATATGATCTAGATAAGTTAGAATATTATTCAAGACAGGCAATTGTTTTTCAGTATCTTGGCAGGGTAAATTAACCTGAACAAAGCTCCTTGGTTCCATGATTACATTGTTCTAGTACCTCCACTAGCTTGTATAGTTTTAGTTAGTTTATTTCCATGTATAACAAAGAACCCTCACCCTGTTACTAGGAAGAAGAGCAGCCTCTTTAAGACTCGAGTCTTCAGAGCAAAGCTTGCCAGCAGAGCAGGGGTTAAAGGCTAAGCCTTGCAGGCTGGTCAGCTGACTGGGGTCTGTCAGATGACTTGGGGAGGGCCCAGGCCAGAACTATATAAACCCTGGTCTGAGCTAGCTAGAGGAGCCCAGGCTGAGAGAGAAATGTGGGCTGGAAGGCTCCAAGCAAATCTGCAGCAACTCTGCAAGTGAGAGCAACCAGTAGTGGGGACGCAGAGACATGGAGCCTACAGGTAAGAAGGCTAACTGACTACATTAACTTTTCTTAGTTACAGCCCAGGGGCTTCCTATTTATGTTATAGCTTAATTTGGTGATTTGTGGCTGAGGCCATAAGGGAGGTTGAGGCCTCATTAGCACCCATGGGGGCACAGTTACAGGGGCCAAAGAGTGCAGCACCACAGGGTGCAGCTATAGGGGGCCAGAGAGCCCAGTGCTATAGCAGGTGCAGCTAGACAGGGCCAGTGGCCCAGAGCAGATTGAGTGAAGCTAGTGCCTCTAAGTTGGGTCTTATCCAGTGGGCCTAGGCTGGTAGGCCTAGCTAGAGTAAAGGGGCTGAGGCTGAGGAGGCTCTTGCCCCAACAAAGTGACACTGTACAGATAACACCTGCAAGGCATGGGACACAGTAAGGGAAGGTCAGAGTCATGCAATTAGCCCTTAAGGCAGGAGCTCATCATCTATAGAGGAGAGAACAAAGACCCTGCCTGGGAAACCCTGGGGCAGCCTCTCTTTTAACAACCAAAGAAACACCAAGACATGGCAGATGAGTGAAAGGGAGTCTGTGCCCATAAGCAAATAAAAAGATATAAAAATAAAGGACTCTGGGGGTGCCTCTGGGTGTATTTCAGTGTATCTGGGGATGACACCCTGTTATACCATGCTATGCTGCAGGTTCAGTGTAGACATACCTTAAGAAATAAATGTATATTTGAAGGTCTGTCTGTGACAGCTGAAATTATGTCTGTGTAATAAAGGTGCTTGCTGAAGGCCCTATGAAGATTAGACCAAGTGTTTTTCTGTGTTTGTTTAGATATTAAGCTGTATGTTGTTGCTAAAAGCCTAATTCAAGTTTAAAATGTAGTAAGGTCTTGTATAAAGTAAAGCCTAGTAAATTTAGCAAAGCCTTGAAGTAGTAAGGCCCTGTCGTGTAGTTAAAATTACCTAATCAAAAGAATGCAAGGCTTGTACTGCTAATTGGTCAGTCTAAGGACAGTTGAAGTAAAAGGAATCTGAGTGGCCATTCATTATCAGTATCATTCAAAAGCTATAAATGAGTTGGAATATTTGGAAACCATTCAGAAGGAAGATACAACTCTGTGAAAAGGATTAGTTAGCTGTTGCCTGGATCAGTGGGCCTGTGGACCTCGAGGAGCCCAAGGACTGCATTCCAGGGTCCTTCCCGGTACCCCTTTGGACAGTGTCATTCAGGGACGCCTCACTTCACTGAACTTTGTGGAAAGAGAAGCTTGCTGTGTATCAGGCATCAGAGAGGACTGCCGATAAGTTGCCAACGTGAATTGCTTTTGTCTATCAGTATTTGTTTTGTTACTACATGTAGTTGTGTTTTTGTTAAGTCAAAAAAATTTTCTTACCTTTCTACACCCAACCATACTGTCAATCCCGAACACTCTGCAGGTGGCTGGGACATCTTTAAAAATAAATTGAAGGGTAAACTGGAGACAAAACCTGAGATATATCATTTCATGAGAGTGAAATTCAAGTGTTCAGTGAAATTCAAGGGCAAGCTCTAGGGCTGTATGAAATGACAGTGTTTCATTTCAGTTTCAGATTGAGCCATTTTAGAGGCAAGTGTTTTGTTTCAGTGTTTTGGATCGCTGTTCTGTTTCAATTCAGCTGAATCTGTTTCAGAGTTTTGGAGGTGATTCAGAATTTTGTACCTGGTGAGAGGCAGGTACATCTGGGTGGCTGCAGGTTGTCCTGCAGCTCCTCTGGCTGTGCCTGCATCTGTCCCAGTGGGAGGAGCCATGGAAGAAGCCCCCATGGATGCACTGCTTGACCCCATCCCCTACCCAGCCCAAGCCTTCCAACACTTAAAAACAATACAGCAAAGAAGAAGCCCTGCACTCGCTGCAGCAGCAGTGATCAAGGCTCATGGCAGAGCCCCACCAGGCACTGTAGGACAATGGGGGGCAGCAGGGATAGCCCTTCCTCCCTGTCTGGCACCCACACATCAGCTACTCCATGGCACAGGTGCAGTACAGCTCAGCAGGGCACTGCATGCTATCTGGAAGCTGGGGCAGCTCCAGCAGTCACCTGCCAGCACCACTCAGATCCAGTGGCCCCAGCTCCTGGACAGTGTGTGGCGCCTTGCTGAGCCATGCTGCACCTACACCATGGGCAGCTGCTGCATGGGTACCAGGTGGGGGAGCGGGGGGTGATCCCTGCTGCCCCGTGCTGCATGGGGGGGGGGTCTGCCACGAGCCCTCAGAGGCCCCAATCAGTGCTGCTGCATCCAGTGAGTGCAGGGCTTTTTCTTTCTTTTTTTTAAGTGCCAGGAGGTTTGGGTCAGGCAGGGGATGGGACCAGGCAGCGAAGCCAAGGGGGCTTCTCTCACAGCTCCTCCAGCTGTGTCTGCCTCTACCCCAGTGCAGGGAGCTGAGGGAGAAGCCCCCATGGCTGCCCTGCCCATCCCCATCCCCTGCCTGGCTCCAGCCTCCCAGCACTTTAAAAGGAGGGCTGCAGGACTGTGCTGGACTATTCCCGGGGAGTGCCTCTGAAACATTTGGAAACATCCAAAACATTTCGAAACATTTTTGGATGATTTTGTTTCATTTTGGAGATGTTTCGGAGCCGTCCATTTCATTTTGGATTTGGTGTTTCAGGCACTGAAAAGAGGCCAAAACACCTCTGAAATGAAACGGCTGCCAAAATTTCACACAGCCCTAGCAATCTTTACTGTTCAGAGGCAGATTCACCATATCAACCAGTTATGTAACATTAAAGTCTTTCTTAAGCCTTCTCTTGGCCATTTGTGCAGACTGAATGTCACTTTGTGTGATGTAATAAAATCAACTGAACAATAAATAGCAAAGGAAACAGTCACATTTTAAAATGTCATATTTTTAAAAACCTAGAAATCTTTTTGACTTAAACTATTTTTTTGAAGATGCTTCTTTCTTCTGAAGTCTCGTTCTTAGTGAAAGCAGTTTCTTTCTCCTTTTCTTCTTTTCCTCCTCTAGCTATCTTCTTTTCCATTTTTTATAAAATTGTTTTCTTTCTCATACAGTTGCTGCAGTAAGTTTTAAGATAAAATCAATGGAATGATTACCAAGCAATTAAGCTAACTTAATTTTTTTACAATATCCATAACCACAGCCCATTTTATTTTGGCTATTTTTAGTCTGTCGTTTTTGCTGTTTCTGGAGTCATCTGTCAGCAGATGAAGGTAGTTCTCCCTGAGAAGTGTTGCACTAAATTTAATTAAGTGGTGGGGTGAATAGAAATAAAATGATGGGTAAGACTCTTCCAATTCCAAATCCTAATTTATTGAACACACATAAAATACCATTATTTACTCAAGGCTTTGAATATAACATCAAACTTCTAAGCAAGCCCTAATAGTCAACATTAATATTCTTATGCAAGCCTTCTGATGGATAGAGTGATTTCAGCTAGCCAGGTATGCATCATGGCAGTGGAGCTCTTGTAGTAGTTGTTTCTTTTCCTGTATCTTGATCTTCCCCAATTTTATGGGTTTTTTTTCCCCCCCTAGGTTTTTATGTACTTTTTTACAATTCTCTTCTGCATGTTCCATATACAGTTTATGATAAATATTCACCAATCACCTTTTACAGCAGTTGTCTTCCTATCAGGTTGGTGTCTGCATGCCGTTATTTTAAACAGCTAACCACATCCTCTTTTAATTTTATTGCTGATGTGGCTTATAAAGAGGTTACCCTAAACTGTGACCCAGTTGCTTTCCTTTTAGTTAGTGGTGTTAGTTATGTCAAGGCAAAAAAAGACATTGTTTATGCTAAGCATTTTGCTAAGGTGGCTTTCAGGCCTACAGAGTGAATTTATAGGTTGTGGTAAAAAAGATACACTTGTGATAGTGGCCGGAATGAATATTGAATGACTACTGTGGGGTTTTCTAAAAGTTAAAGAGAAAAATAGAACTCAGAAGCATTATTTGCATAAGGAGAAAGAAAATAAAGGTTCCTAAATATACTGTTGTAGATGTCCAACATCTATCATTGGGCCAAGTTCAACTTGTTGAAGCACCCATACTGTGCAAAATGTTTTAATTTACAAAATGAATGTGTCCCTGAATCTAGGTCTAGCCTTTATTTTTTTTTTAAATATATATTCAATAACACAGACTGTTTTAAATAGCCATTTATGTCTGCTTTTAAAAAGTAAACATAGTTACAGCCTTTTGGTGTATAGATTAAAGTAGGTGAATAGACAATCAAGTCTCATCAGTGAGAAAATTCCTCGTAATCTCTAACCTAAATGACCTCTGTTCTAGTTTGAGCCTATTGCTACTAGTCATGTTCTCCTGGCCCCAGAAAAAGCCCATCTCCATCCTTTCTATAATTGCCCTTCGCGTATTTAAAAAATGTTATCAAATCCCACCTCAGTTTTCTCTTCTCCAAACTAAATATCCTTAGTTCTTTCAATCTTTCCTCATTAGAGGCTTGGGAAGCATGCCTTATCATTTTTGTTATTCTATACTGGACTCTTTCCAATCTATCCATATGCTAGTTGAAGTGTGGAGCCCAAAAGAGAGACACTACTCCAGGTGTAGCCAAACCAGTGCTGAACAGTATGGAATAATTTCTTCCCTTGGTTTTTCAAATAACACTTCTATTAATAGAACTCAGTATACTTGTAGCCTTTCTAGTCACAAGAACACACTGTTAGCTTAAATTTACCTTATGTTCTCCAGCCTGGGTGTCCAGCCTGTCACATGGGTGCCACAAGTGACATGCAGCAGACTGGTGAGGAGACCAGCAGCACAGTGGCATATAGAACAAGGAGCAGAAAGAAGAGCAGCAGGTCAGGAAGGGAGCACACAGCAAGCAGCAGAAACCTGAGTAACAGATGAGGTAAGAAAAAGGGATCCAAGTGACACATAAGGAGGGTGTAGACCTGATTTGTGGCATGCCTGCTGAGAAAAGGTTGGCTGCAATTGGTCTACTATAACCCCCAGGTCCTTTTGCTCTAGTACTGCAGTCCAGACACTCATTACCCAGTGTTATTGCATTCAGCTATTTTGTTGCAAGTGCAGGGCTTGCACTTGTCCTCGTTGAATTGCAGACAATTTTTCTAGCCTGTCCAAGTCATTCTGTATCCTACCCCTACCCTCCAGAGTGTCTGAAACTTCATTCAGCTTGGTGTCATTTGCAAATTTGCTAACTGGGCACTTGATCCAATCATCTGATAATTAGTGAACATATTTAACAATAGAGAATCCAAGACACATCTTTCAGGAAGTCTACTTGATACCATCTTCTGACCAGAAATTGAGCCATGGATGACTACTTGATGAGCACAATGAATCAATCAGATATATATCCACCTTTGATCTAGTTTGTAGACTGTTTGCTTGTTAATGGTAATGTCATGAGAGACAGTGTCAAAAACCTTTCTAAAGTCAAGGTATATCCCATCCACTGCTCTATTTCCACCCACAGAGCCTGCCACCCTATCATGAATGATGCTTGCCCCTGGAGCCTGGGGGTGGGGGGTGCAGTGACCGCCCATAGGCAGTGGGAGGGGTGTCGGTGGTGCGGTGTGGTGGCAGTGAGCAGGGAGCTCCTGCAGGCAGACATGGAGGTGTCGGCGGCAGGGGTGGGCTGAGTGAGGAGCTCTTGCAGGCATCCGCAGCAGTGTCAGTGGTAAGGGGTGGGGTGGCTGGCGACCACTCACAGACACCAACCACCCAGCAGCCAGTGGCAATCAGGAACTGCCTGCAGATGCCACTGGCAGTGTTGGAAGCAAGGGGAGTGGCAACTGGCAACCACCTGCAGGTGCCACAAGCAGCGTTGGCAGCGCTTTTCACAGGGGGTGCACCGCCAATCTCAGGGGGTGTGCATGTACCCGTTGCACCCCCTATGTGTTGCCAACACCTTATCATGGAAGGAAATCAATTTGATCAAGCATGACTTGCTCTTGGTGAATCTATGCTGGCTGTTCCTGATCACCTTGTTCTCCTCCAGGTGTTTTACAATAGATTCCTAGAAGGTTTTCTCCATGATCTTTCCGGGTATTGAGGTCAGGCTGATTTATCTCTAATTTTATAATTTCAAAGACTAATATTTTGGCTTCCCAACTGATTTAAATATTTATAGTTTTAAACACTTTCATGAAATTCTGTTAAGATGCTAAGGAAGAACCCCTGAGAATCAGAACTTTGTATTTTAAAAAGGAGGGGATACACTCAAGGGAGGAGCCAGGGGTGGTGCAGCAATGTGGTTGCACCCTTCTTTAGCTGTGCCCTGTATAAACAGTAAGCTCTCATACCTCACCAGCATTTTGGTGCAGCTCCTTCTGGGAGCTCTGCATGGGCTGTAACTTCTATAAGCTTTCTGCTGCTCAGCACAGGCTCTGCCCAGAGTCCCCAGTTTCAAGCAGCTCTGGAGACCACTGCTTATCACTCTTCCCCTCCCTTCTCCTTTTTCCCTGATGAATTTAGGAGTGGACAAATGACAGTCAACATGCAGCCTCTGCTTTCACTCAGCTTGGAGGCTCTGTGCTACTGCTGCTAATCCTGTCGTCTTCTTCCCCTGCCCCTAAATTCAGTAGGTGGGGAGGAGATAAGGAAAAAGGGGGAAAAAAGCAGCAGGCTCCGGAGCTCCTTGAAAGCAGGGACTTTGAGCAGACCCCTGACTGATGACCTCACAGCATAAAGTTTCACCATTTTGACTTCCTAATACAGGGTTCCCTCGCTTTATGTGGGTTCTATATGTGCAAATTTGCTATTATGCGATGACCCTTTTTACACCAATTATTTGTTATATGTGAGGTAAATTCACTGTTATGCGATCAGTGTGGTAAATGTCCAGTTACCTGCTTTGTGCTGTGCATTGCACGAGCGATGCATACCAAAATAGTCTCCTGTGTGGATCTGTGCTCCTCACTCATTGTCTGTGACATGTGTTTCTCCAGTTGCCATCCCCATTATGGCTTCTAAGCCCCCTGCTACCTTATCTCCTACCCTTCTCCCTGATCCATCAATGAAGCCTTCACCACTCTCTCTTTACACCAACTAAACTTTCACTGCCACCCTGTGCTTGTGTGAACTGTCTGCCATTTGTGACTACCACAATTGTCTTGTAAAAGTGGTAGAAATGGGTCTGGGGGTCAGTACAGTCAAGGTCTCAGAATGTATCCCTATTTGTAACATTGTAAAGTGGGTTCCCTTTATGTGAATTTGAGTTATGTGCCATTTTCCAGGAATGCATGTACAGCATAAAGTGAGGGAAACCTGTATACCCATTAGTGAATCCAGAATTACAATGCTAGGGGAAGTGGCTTTACCTTCAGGTATGGGGTATATACAAGAAGAAGACATTATGTATGTGCTACATAACAGGAGCTGCTGAGAGTTCACTAGAAACCAGGATCACAGCAAAGGGATGAGGCACATGCATAAGGAGCTCTTTCTCATGTATGTGCCCCACCTCTAATGTGGGGCGTGGCCACGTCCCTGTCACTCCAATTTTGGGTCCACCAGGTGGTACATTAGAAAGGACAGTCAAAATAGTGAAAACTTGCAGTTTCCACATTTCAGCAGTCTATCACATTCTTAAAAGAAATCACTTTAAATATAGCTATGTCAGTGGATAATGATTTCAGTAGGTACAAGCCACAATTTTAACCAATACATTTTCAGAAAATAAATTAATTCTTAATTGAAGTAACTAAAAAATGAATTTTTAAAACTAAAAAAAAAAACAAGAATGGAAGGAGGAGTAGCCACATTTTAGATTTTGTTAAATGTATTCTCCTGTAAAACAAAATTAACTGTTTTGAGATGATAAAAGAAGATATTAAAATATAAGGCCCTGATGCAATGCACAACTCCCTGCATAGCTAGCCCATTTAGAAAGTCCAAATTCATTAACTTAATTTATTTTTTCAGTGGATACCAAAATTATTTAGGTTACAGGTAAAAAGAATTAAATTTGAAGTAGACAACCCATTGGCTGCCAGCTTTGGCTCTAAATGGCATCCTTCACCCTGACGTAATTATCTGACTACATAACTTGAAAAGTAACCAATCTATTTTATTGGCTGATGAGAGAGAGAGAGATGCTACTCAAACAGGAAAAATCTGTCATTTTTCTCAATAATTTTCCTCTTTTTATAGCAGCACCTAACTTCATCACTCTAGCAAATAAACTGCTGGATATTAGATATCTCACACATATTGATGTTACATATCTTACTTCATGCCCAGAAATACTGATGATCTTTTAAATATGTTTCAAACCTTTAAAGAAGTTCTGAAGTTTGGAAAGACTGATGAGTAGGAAAAAATGAACTAAGCAATCCTTTAATGCCAACTTTTTAAAATGAAAATATACTGGTATGTAACTAAAACTACCATTCCTTACATGACTGGTACTTAAATGATGCTCTTTTAGTTATGAACTATACACAAGTTCAGCAATTAAACCAATATATTAATTAAACAGGGAACATCTCTTGTCATGAATTTGAAAAACAGTTGTTTGATGATCCTGATTGATGTTAATATTTGACATCAATTCAGGAGGCTATGCAAAACACATTTTGTCCCACATCCCATTGCATACATTAGGTGTGCAAATGTGATTCTATTAGATGCTCTGTAAGTCACGGGGGAGGGGTGGGGAATTGCAATATGCCCACATTTTAGTTTTCAGACTAAGTCACATAAAGTGAAGAGGAGAAAATTTGAAGTCTGTGGGCTAAACTGTGAAACAGTCAGGTGAGTAGGAAGACTGCCATGGGGTAAGCCCCAGAGAGTTCTAATGAACAGATCTATGTCTTCTTGGCAGGAAGTGGCCAGTGGTGTCCCTCAGGGGTTGGTGCTTAGTCTAGTGCTATTCATAGATGTTAGGGTCGGAAGGGACCTCAATAGATCATTGAGTCCGACCCCCTGCATAGGCAGGAAATGGCGGCCGACCGCCTGCATAGGCAGGAAGGAGTGCTGGGTTTAGATGACCCCAGCTAGATGCCTATCTAACCTCCTATTGAAGACCCCCAGGGTAGGGGAGAGCACCACCTCCCTTGGGAGCCCATTCCAGACCTTGGCCACTCAAATTCAACATCTTCTTCACTGATTTGGATGTGGGGGTGAAGAACTCACTGGTCAAATCCATGGATAACAACAAGTTATAGGGAAGCATGGTCACACTTGAAGATAGGCTGCAGATACAAGTGGGCCTAGACAGGCTGACAAGTCAGGTGGACTGGAACCAGATGAAGTTTAATGTTGAGAAATGTCAAGTGCTCCACCTGGGGATGAACAATCCCCTGCACATCTACAGGCTTAACAATGCCAACCTGACCAGCATTATGAATGAAAGGTATCTGGGGGTAATAATGGACCACAGTATGAACATGAGCCAGCAGTGCAATGCTGTAACCAACAGGGCTAATGATACCCTGGCATGCATCAATCGATGCATCTCAAGCAAAACCAAAGAAGTGATTCTTCCACTCTACTCGACATTGGTGAGACTGCAGCTGGAGACTGGAGCATCCAGTTCTAGGTGCCGCACTTTAACAAGGATGTGATAAAGCTTGAGAGTGTCCAGAGAAGGGCCACCCGTATGATCAGCATGGCAAGGCGTATGAGGAAAGACTGAGGGATCCAGGACTCTTCAGCCTGGACAAAAGAAGGCTGAGAGGGGTCTTGGTAGCAACTTACCACTACATCAGAGGCATACATTGAGCAACTGCTTACCAAGGCATCTTTGAGGGGGAAAACTATAAGTAATGGTGACAAACTCCAGGAAGACCATTTCAGGCTCAACATTAGGAAAAACTACTTCACAACTAGGGTGTCCAGACTGTGGAATAAGCTCCTTCCAAAGGTGGTGTAATCACCTACCCTGGAAATCACCTACCCTTCAAGAGGAGACTGGATGGTCACCTTGCTAAGGTTACTTGACCCCAGTTGTCTTTCCTGCTTGCCATAGCGGGGTTGACCCAATGATCTTCCAAGGTCCCTTCCAGCCTTACAATCTATGAAGCCATGAAGGAAGAAAAGGATGACCCACCATTCTTAGGGTTAATGGTTATCATAGACTCTAGGGGCATGTCCACACAAGCAGAAATGTGCTATTCATGGTGCCTCAAAAAGGCTTTTGAGGTGCCACAAAACACATGCAGTTCATGTCAAAATTAGGTACGGGGAAGTACCAGTATTTAAACAAATGTGCAAAAAATGGGGCAGGACACATGGCTGTAGTATGTGCTACCTGAAATTGGAGACTGGATCCCCAATAGGCCCTCACTACCCCAGGTTAGGCTGCTGGGGTCAACCTAGGTGCTGTACCCAGGCTCCCCTACCACACCCAGGACAACTTGCCCTGCACTAGAGCTTGCATGCAGGAGCATTCCCCAGGGACAAGTAGACATGGAACAACTATGTGCTGCTGCTATTTGTCCCTGAGGAAATGAGCATGTGTGCTTGTGGGGACACCTGAGGAGTCTGGAATAGGATTACATTTAGCCACCTATTAGGTGGAACAGGATTTGGTCCATTATGTATCCATGCACCTCTGATTCATATACCTCTATTTTTTTTCCCTATTATTCATTAAAAAACAAAACAAAGCAAGAAACAAAGAGATACCTATCTCAGTGTTTGCTTATATTGGTTTCCACTTCCATTGGTGATAGTAGACAGTAGATGATGTGTCTATAAAAGAGTATTGTTCCTTTTTTTTTTTCTTTTTAAAACAAATAGTACTGATTCACAGCTATCAACAGCTTTCTAAAATGACATGAACCAAATCTAAAGGAACAGACAGCTATTGAAGAGAGGTCTTTAAATCATTTTTGTCACTTCTTATTTTCTTAGTGTATTTCAAAAGTTCTTTCATTCCTTCAGTGAGAAGGACCATTGGCCAAATCCTATCTGGAAATTAAAATAACTGTACCCCTAAAATATAGAAGACCATCAATTGTGGTGACTATTATAATTTATCGGTAAAAATAAAATATATGTTAAACTGTTAGGAAGCTGGCTAGCTTTCACGTCACTTTTTTTCAATTTGACTTCATTACAGGAAAAGGAACAACCCATAATAATTTTGCAAACACTAAACATCATTCGTCACATTCAGTAAATGAATAATCATGTCCTTTGTCTAGCACTTGAAGCAGAAAAGGCAATACAATTTTTTGGGACCATCATTTTGTGCTGATGAAAAATATCAATATATAAACTGTTTAGCAGCTCTCCTTTGGTATTTCTTAATCTGTACAGATCTTGACCAGGGTGATTCTCCCCTCAAAGAAGTGGGCAAGGCAAAATATCTTTTTTTATCTACTCTGGTCTATGATGGGGGTGGGCAAAGTCCAGCCTGTGCGCTGGATCAGGCTCATGGCAGACTTCATTTCCTAGAAGCACCTGCCCACATGGATGAAGCTGGTTTCCATAGAGACAACAGGAGTGGCAGAGCCATTGCAGTCTGGGGCCAAGGTTTCCATGGAGATTGGCCCCTGCAGTGCTGGCAGGGCATGTGACAGGGTGAGGAGCTGCTCCAGGGCCGGGATCTTGTGGTAGTGACAGTGTGATCCAGAGCTGGGACAGAGCTGTGTTCCACTTCCTGCATACCCCATGCAGGAGTGTGCAAGCAGAGGATTGTAGCTCTGCCCCAGCTCTGGAACATGCTGTCACCACTGCAAGATCCCACCTCTCGCCCCTGAGCAGGTCTCTGCCCAGCCACACGCCCTGCCAGCACTGCTGGGGCTGATCTCCATAGAAACCCTCACCCCAGGCTGTCATGGCTGTGCCACTCCTGGGGTCCCCATGGGAACTGGCTACAGCGACATGGACAGGAGCTTCTGCGAAATAGAGTCTGGACACTGGCTAGATCCACCACTTTTCTCACCCCTGATCTATAAATTCAACTGCCTGTGATGGCTATCAAATAACCTCCAAAAATTCTGGAATGACAATCCATGATACACAGCACAACTTTTCTGTTTACACAGGTGCCATCCTGTTCAGTGAAATAAGTCTCTATTTAATATCTTAAAGAAGTTTTAGATGCCCAAGGAAGTATTTTGTCTATACACCTGTGGGTGCATAAACATGAAATGCACTGATGTGCATTTGCCTAATTTAATGCATGGTATGGATATGCATCTACTCATGTGCACCCTTACTGTGCATTAAAAATGGCTAATTGTAGATAAATTTGATACCTTCATTTTCAAGTATCAAATTTAGGTACAATTATTTAAAATATATCAACACACATGTAGACATGACCCAGCACTAACTTTAGTGCTGAGCTATCCAAGCCACTAGGAGGCTAACCTGAGCCCAGCCCCATGGCTCCTGACTGGCTGCCTCTCCTGCCACATCCTGAGCTGCTCTGTGGCAGCCCCTAGCTGCTGGCTATAAAATCCTCCAGCCATTTTGTGGCAAAAGGCACACACACTAGGACTTTGGACATCTGCAGGCCCTGTGTGCCCCTTGGACAGGGCCCAGGCTGCCTCTGCCAGTCCTGCCCCCTAGCCATAGCTCCTGCTTGGCCACAGGGGAGTGTTGCAAAGGGCTGCAGCTTGTTCCTCCCCCTGCCCAGCCCTGACATCTCCCTGGGGCAGCTTCCTGGCTGCCTCTGGCAGTAGAGCCAGAACTTGCTCCCTGCTGTTGCTCACCCCCAGCACTGTCTCCTGTGTCTTCAGGTGCTGTGGCACATTTGCTTGTGTTGTGTGGCTCCCAGTTCCTGGCCGTAACCCTCTGCCTAGCACTGCATAAGTCCAGAGGTAGTTTGCATGGGGTGGGTGCTTGAACACCCATATTTATGAGGTCCAGTCAGGTGGGGTACATGATGAATGGTACTCCTGGATGGCATGGCAGTGCTGCATAAAGATGAAGACCTTGCAGGCACAGTGTATGGCCATGACTAACCACAATTGTTGGCCTGGTTGTGCCCACAAGACCATGCCCTTTATGTGGGAGATGACTCAAATTTTGCCTCCCTGGACCCAGGCCACAACCCTGCAGTGTTTACCAGCATGGTCAGTCTGGCTAAATTCACTCCCCACCCTGACCCCTCTAGTGGTGACACCTCTCCAGAGGAGGGGGCCTTGGGTGTTCAGCACCTCACGCCACCCCCCTCCCCAGCTGCTGCACCCATTAGCATACCAGGGAGTCCTGGCCAGCAGCTGTCTTACTAGCTCTGTACCCCCAGAGTCCTCCAAAAGGAGTGGGCAGCCATGATACTGCAGAACCAGCCCCTTGGGGG
>NW_005843159.1:197254-200096 GCF_000455745.1 Alligator sinensis | reverse complement strand
GCCCAGGATCCGGCAGACCCGGCCCCTGGGGGGGGGGGGGGGACTGAGTGTGGGCCCACTGCAGACCACAGGTTGAGGACACTGGACATAGCCAGTTGTCATCACCAGGGATCTGGGTTTTTCCATTTTCCATGGAAAAACAGAGGAAACCATGGATTTCCCAGTTTTATCAGAGAAAACATGGATTTCCCCTTTTAGCAGGAAAACCCACAGATTTCCCTCTTTTGCAAAGAGCTCTGTGGGCTGGTAGAGTTCCAGCCTGCAAGAGCTGTTTGCAAAAATGGTGGGGAAAACCCCAGCCCTGTCTGAGGCTTTTAGTCAGTCCCAAGTCTTGGGTCAGGGTTACTTTCCTTCTGGAGACTGTGAAGTGGTAAGTGTGGAGATTTGTTGTGGGGTTTGCAGCAGCTGGGAGCTGGGGCGGGGGAGGGGTTGCAGCCAGCTGAGGGGTTTTGCAGCTAGTTGGGAGGTTTGCACTCAGTTGGGAGCAGGGGTTTTGTAGCCTCCCCACTTCATCCGGAGGGCCCCTGTTACTTCAAATTGCCAATAGCTCAAATCAAGAGCGAGACCTTAAAAATGGGGATAAGGCAAAATGCCATGTTTATTGATTACATGAAGCAATTACATAAACTTGAACACACCAGTCATACAAACAGACACATACAGATAAAACCACTCCAGTAAGATGGAGTTACCAGCAGATGTTACTCAAAATTAGCACTGGATGGTCAGGTCCAGGCTTACTAAGGGTATAAGATGGGGTATACAGGCATGCATGCCTGTGCTCCATGAGGTTGCAGAATTGATTCCCCATCTTGGCTTGTCTGCATCCCACTTTTACAGGGATTTCAAGTCTTTGTTCAGCATTGGGGTTTTTCCATGCTGTTTTTAATTAGAGATTGTTTCTTTTGGTTATCTCAACTTAGGTAATTCCAGTAAACTTGAGGTAATTCCAGTAAAGTTGGTTATCTCCACCTTGAAGCATTATGTAGTCAGTATCTTTGCTTTGAAGCATTGTGTAGTTTAAATGGCAGGATATGCAAAATTCTTTCTTCTTACTATCTTCTTTGCACCTGATTACAGATGAGTTCTTCAGCCATCCATTAATTAGCTTGATTAGTTTACTGTCTGGTAACTTATACATTGGTGCCTTGTTGCTTACACAATCAATTAAATCTTCTGTTTTCATTCAAATAGTTACCATTCTTTCACCCTCTCAGACAGACACTCATGTACACATGGCATACGAAGTTCATTTACTCATGTCAAGCAGGGAGCAAGCACAAAATGGAGTTTTAGTTGTTCATGCAATCATAGGGATTGATCAATTCAATACTATTATCATTTAAACATAATAACTAATATGCAAAAATTCATACTACACCCCGCAGGCTGCAAAGCCTCACTGCCAGCTGGCTGCACATAGAACCCACTCGGTGCTATCGACCCCCCTGGGATCGGCTCCTCCATATGCAGTTTCCATTAAGGGCCAATAGCTGACTCTCAGTCCATATGCAGCTGGCCGGATGGCCACTCCACATCTTCCACAACACCTCCCTACTCTTACAGTCCCCAGCTTGTTCCCCATGGGAGTGTTTCCAGTGTCTGCACATACGGATGTATACACACATGTACACCCTCACATGTGCACAGGGGTATGCATACAGATGCACACATGCATAAGTGCACACATGCACATATACAGATACACACATGAAAGAGGGGCACCAGGATGGCTGAGGAGACTGTAGGGGAGAGTGAGGGCACCAGCAGGGCCATGAGGGCTGTGGGAGGCCTTTAACTTTAATCACAGATTTGGAGTTTTTTATCAGAGAATTTGCAATTTTTTATCATAGAAAATCAGGGTTCCTGGTCATCACCAATTGGAAGCCCATGTACAGCTGCCAGCCTCACCAGCACTAGATATGTGGTAAGTCCTGCACTGGGGGGGAGTGCGGGGGGGATCCCAGTCCCAGCCCATGCCCCTGGCCTTGGATCCTGCCCCCACGCCCTGCCCACCTGCACTCCCTTGACATCAGTCCTCCCCCACCCCACAGCACGCAGAGAGGTGGGACACAGTTCAGAACTTCATTGATCAGCCTGTGTCCCTGCAACTGGGTGATCACGGGCCTCTCACACACCAAGGAAGGTGGCAATGCTGGTGGCAAAGTCCTCAGCAGCAGGGGGAAGCAAAATGTAGCACTGCCACAGGTAGCCCTCCAGGTGGTGGTGGAGGTTGTGGGGCAGCCTGGACTTGCCCCCTGTGCCATCATAGCTCAGGATCCTGAACCAGGAGTGAAGGTGTGCTCACGGCACCAAAAGGATCATCAGAAGCGGGGCATAGTGGGTCACCTCTCTGCCTACACAAATAGCTCATTTTGTATCACCTGGGGCACATGCAGCAGGGGCACATCAGGGCACAGCAGCAGAAGGCAAAGGGGCCCTGGACAGCCTTCTGGGACTGGCAGCTGTGTACTTGCTCCTCACTGCCCAGACCATGTTCAGGGCCCTCCAGGACCCCTGGGTCCTGCCCATTGCCTCACAAAATGGCCCTGCCTGGCCCTGGGAGGAGGCCATTCAGCACCTCCTGTCTGTTGCAGCCTCTGGCCCAACACCTGCTCTGCACCACCTACCTGGGCCCAGCTCCACCACTTGCTCCAAGGCCATGAAGTCAAACAGGCAAAGGTGCCAAATGCAGCACCATGGGTGCACTGGCTCTGGACTAAGGCAGGCAGAAGTGCAGTTGCCTGCTGCTAGGAACAAGCTCACTGCATACTGCAGTAGTTGTGGCCCCTGGACCAGCAGGGAAATGGATTGAGGCTGGAGTGTTGGGCTCTGGCCCCAA
>NW_005843159.1:190072-197244 GCF_000455745.1 Alligator sinensis | reverse complement strand
GCCCCCCCCCCCCCGCCCCGGGGGCCAAAAGGCTGAGAATTTTGTAAATAGGTGACACACTTGAAAGGGGTTTTTTTGTTTGTTTGTTTTTTACTGTTGATGGGTGGGGAGGCACTATGTGTTGGGGACAGGGCTTTATGTTTTGAGGGGGGTTGGATAGGGTGGGGGTTGAGATGGTAATGTCTTGAGAGTGGTGCTGGAGCAGGATGTGCAGGAGGAGGGGGTTGGGCAGGGCCTCCTGCACCCTGTGCCCTGCGCCCTACTGACAAATGCATGGCTGTCCTGGAGCCTGGACAGTAGGGGGCGGGGCAGAAGGGCCAGCACCATGGCCAGCAGGAGCTTGGTTGTTGCTGGCAGGGACAGGGGAAGAGACGGGGGCTGGAGTAGCCCTGGCATGGGGAAACAGGGTGGGCAAGGAGGGAGCTTCCTTGTGCTGCTCCTGTGCTGGGACCATGGCTTCTGGGCAGGGAAACAGCTGGTCAAGGATCAGAGTTTCCAAGATGGCTGCCAAGTGCTGGTAGCTGGGTCTGACTTCAATATGGCTGCCAAGTTCTGACAGCCATGTAGCCAGAGATTGGCGCTTTCCCCAGTGGCCACAGTGGCACATGGCAGGGCTAGAGGGCTGGGACATGAGGGTGCTTCGTTGTGAAGGCTGCCTGTTGGCTAGATCTGCACTGGAGCACCCTCACCAGCCCCTCCACAGCATGTTGAGCTGGTGGGGAGCAGCCCCAGCCTGGTAGGCTGACCCCTGGGGTCCTGTGGCAGCCAGGGCTTCTCTGACGTGGCTCAGTGTGCTGCAGTCCCAGTAGCACATGCCTCAGCCCTACATCCCTGGTGGTGTTCTAATGAGGGGGATCTCAGGCTCATTAAGGAACCCTGAGGAAGACCTCAGGCCAGAGAAGGGACCTGGTGCCATGCCAAGGCAACAGGGTAAAGCCTGGAGGTGTGAGAGAGACCCTGAGTGAGAGGGGTGATGATTAGAGTGCCCCCATGAGCAGGCAAATGAGGAGGCCCAGTTTGGGGTATAGTGGCCTGGCGAGGGGCCAGGAGTGAAATAGACCAGCAGTTGTAGAATCGCTCAGTCAACTCCTAGGTGAGGGTAGAGGGTAGAGCCCCAACAGACTGCACTAGGGCTGACCAAGGCGTAGAGAGGTAAGCCAAAAGCTGGGTGAAGCTGGGTGGTACAAGTGTTGCCCTGAGAGACAGGGAAGTATGAAAGAGTCTGGGTGAGAACCAGCAGAGTGAATGGGGCCCTGGTGAGAGAGGTGTGGCATGTGAGTGGCTCTCTGGGGCTGTCAAGTAGAAATACAACTGTGTGCCCAATTTGCTCTGGCCATAGGCTGGAGAAGTAACACACACAGATGAACATCTGCGAGGCCTTGGAACCCATGGAGGGGAAGTCAGAGTGGGTATTAAGACCCTTGTCAGCAGGGCGAGTAAGAGGTAGCTTCCCACCTTAGTAACAACTCTAATATTTTTTTCATCAAGGCATGGCAGAAAAGCAAAGTGGGTGGTTACCCCAGGACCAGGGCAGCCAGTGGAGACCCGATGAGGAGGCCACTCTGTTACAGTGTGCATGGAGGACCAAAGCTGATGTAGGAGTACAAGGCCTCTAAGAGATGGCTTTAATCTACCCATAGAGTGCATGGATTCACCAGGACTGGAAATGATGAATGGAGAGGAAATCCCCATTTGCTAAGGAATTGTAGGGGCACCATGTATTTTCACAGCTTCATTTAGAAAACTTTCTCTGTCTCTGTTTGCCTTGAACACCTTTTAAAAAAAAAAGGGGTATTTAAGTGCTTTACTTCCTATTTTCAACCTACTTGTTATGGGGAGAAAAAGAACAAATATAGATTTATTTTATGGACCATGAGAACAATATGCACCTTCTAGACAATGGTTATCGAGTCCTGTTCCTTCATCATGACATCTTATATCTAAGCACAATATTTTAAGAAGGATGATCCTGAAAGGAGGAAGTAGAGATACTGGAGAGTATCCCCAAAGTGAGCAGAAAACATTACCAACATGATGGAATGCAAGCAGTATGATGAAAATAAAGTATGTTTAGTCAGAAGAAAAGTTGATTAAGGAGGGATACAAGGACAATGTTCAGATACTTGAAAGAATATCAAAAGATGGGAGTGAAAATTACTTTTTGTAATCCTATTAACTGGTTATAGTTTCCATTTTGTACCTCCTAAAAAAAGATATTAAGACCTTTTTGTATTAAATGATAACTTTAAGTTATTATGGAATTCAAAGAGGTCCAGACTCAATAGAAATACATTTATTAAAAAAAAGTATGTTTTTTAAACTTTTTAAACAGCTTTAAAATGTTTTAGTTCTCTCTAAAAATAAATTATTAGAGCTGCCAAGATGATCTTAGATAAAATGGTGTTGGGTTGTATAGGAACCCTAAAATACCTGAATAGAAAGCAATGTACAGTACACAATGTTGTATTTTTAACTGGTCAAGCGTGTTGAAAATAATATAAGCATTAAAACAATGGTTTTGTACAATAAATTTTGAATACTGTACTCCTCAAAAATATTTAGCTGCCTGACTAAATGAGTACAATTTGAGTTATGAATCTGGATGCCTTTGAAGACATGAACCTCCTGATCTGGCAGACACTCAGTTGGTTCCAATTACGGAGGTCCTGACTCATGGCCATCTTTTTTTTTTTTTGTATGGCTTCAGCCATATTTTAGAAAGGATTAAAGCTCAGTTATTTAGAGCTCTTGATATTAGAAACTGCTGAATAACTCCATACTATATTAGTTCATGAAACAGCATTGCTATGGTAACTACAGTATAGCCAATTATACTAAATGTCTAACACAAATAGTTATCTTAAGTCATTTGGGACTACAATGTTCTGACAAATGCTTGTTAATATCTATCAAACCAGAAACAACTGGGAATTGACTGGATTAAAATTTATTTTAGTCTCACAAAAAGGTGAGCTCCATGTAGTTGATCTTAACTTAAACTAATAACTGCCAATATTTGACATCTAATAACAGTGGAAGTTGTGAAAGTTGTAGGTAGTCCACTTTTCCCTCTTTATAGACAAATATTTATACAGTTATATTACCTTGAGCAAGTTAATTAATCTATGTGTATCAATTTTGCTTTTACTTTACAATTCTTTGTTGAAAGATGTGATTGATTCAAGTGAAAATTATTAACATGGAAGCTGCAGATAATAATTGAGGTAGAAGCTCCTTACGGTGAAGTGAACTGAATCTCAAGTTGCTTCAACCGTTCATTAGCGTAAGTATTTTAGAAATGTGTCCTACCTGACTCCTGGAAGGCTAATCTTAATGGATGAAATCCTGGTCCCATGAGGTTATAGGGAGTTTTGAGGACAGGTTTGTATGCTGTCTCTAAAAATCACCAAGAAAGCTTTCCAGTTAGCAAACTCACAAAGAAGTCACTGAATGACTTTTAAATTAAAATGTGCTATCGTTTATATTTGTAACGCATTATTTTAGAAAGGATTAAAGTATAATGCATTTTAAATAATACCTATGTTTAGCTGGAGACTTGTGAAATACTCGTTTCAGTATGTAAAACTAATTGACATTTTTCATACTACTTTTGGGATTGCACACACGCACCCTATTTCAGATTGAAAATGAGCCTGTTTTTGAACAAAGATTGTTTCCTGATGGAAACAAGGAAATGTTCCTTCTTTTTCATGTTTTCAGTGCAATGATACTCATTAAAATAAAGTTTCACAAAAAGTGAAACGGCTTTTTGGGAAAAAAAAACATATAGAGATATATTGGAAAGGAAATGTATAGAAGGTTGCTCCGATTTATCTTCCATGTCACATATATCTGGTGCTTGATTCTGGCAAACTCTAGCATAAATACATATGCATACCCAACCCCTACCTCTGCTCCCCCCCACTCCCCCCAAGAAGCTGGGAAAATAATCCATCTGGGAAAATAAATTAATATTTTTTTTGTATTTGTACCTGTTTTGTTTGCATTAGTGATAGGTGAAGTATGACAGGTAAGTGATTACCTATCACTAATGCCAGTGAACTGGCAACTGGCCCAGAGGGGCAGATCCTCTAACTGGCAACTGGCTCAGAGGGGCAGATGCCTCTACTGGCTCTGCAGTCCCCATCTTGTTCTGGCAGGTGTGCAGCAGGTCACAGCCAGGCAGCAGCCCCCACTTCCAGACTGCTGCAGTGGGTAGAGGGTGCAGGGAACTCTCAGGGCTGCTTCAGCAGTCCAGCTGGCACAAGGAGTAGTGTCCCCAGGTACCAATTGGCTGGCCCCAGAAGCTCCTGAGAGCGAGTAGCCTTGAGCTACTTGCCAGGGCAGCTTTTTGTACTGATGGGGCCAGGACAGGGCAGCTTTTTATACTGCTGTGGACAGCACAGGTGTTGGCCCCCTGGCCCTAGCTCCCTCTGTCTTCAGATCCAGGAGGACCCAGGCAGGTTTATTTTGCCCCAGGTGGCACAACCTGCCCCACACCTAAGTGCATGTCCAGGCACATGTGCTGAGGCAAAATCCCTGGCTCAAATTTGCACTGCTTCTATTTGAGCTGCTGTAAGCTCACGTGCCTGCATGTGTGGATGTGCCCCTTAGGTACAAATCTGCTTCCAACAGGGTGCACATGTGTTCCCAGGCAAAGCTTACTGCACCTTATTTTACTGAGCAGGAAGTTTTTAAGGCACATTAATAGAATGTATAGACATGCCCTAAAGGGAGGATTACCTCTAATCCATGCTGCCCTGTTTGTATTACACTAAGGTATAGCCATTCTAGGCTACACCTTAGTGAAAACACTCCACCTACCATCCCTCCCCTAAAGGCCCAAATTGGGTCCACTGCCCTCCCTGCCCTCCATAGTACTCCAGATTCCCACTCACTACCTGCCCCTCCCACAGCTTAACTGTGGCTGCCAGTGCTGTCTGTCCTGGGGAACAGGCAGGGAAGGGTTTAACTGCCTGCCTGGCCTCTGCTGCTGCTGGTCTCTGAGTGGGATCAGCCCCTAGAAGAGGAGCAGCCTAGCAACAATTGTTAACCCTTCCCTACCTACTCCCCTGGGAAAGAGCTGGGCAGCTACAAGCAGGTGGGGGTGAGAGCAGGAGGATACATCCTTGAAGTCTCCTCCTGCCCTACCCTCATGGGAAAATACAAGTGAATGGAGTCACTATCTTGAAAATAACTCGGGCATTTAAGCTCCTCCATGCAGACTCCACAAGTTTTAAGCTTTGTTGTTTCAGATGAATAAAGATGAGTGTAGGCTGTATTTTTTCCCATCCTAAACCCAAATATGCTGTGTTTCACACTAATTCTCCTTCTGTGAAGAATATTCTGCCAAGATATCCTTGACAATTGAGCGAATTTATGAAATTGGGATGATTCCAAATGCTGTTGTTAGCTGTTAGTGCAGTTCTTGAAGGATCCACAGGTCAAGTGTGAGAGCCTCACATAAAGGGAGAGGAACTCCCCAGAAAAATAGATGCAATGAGAATTGGGGCAGGAGGGAAACTCCCTGTAAGTTAAAACTTTTAGGGTGTATCTAATAGTCTAAAAAAATCTGTCTTTTCTTTTCTTTCTGTCTGCAATATAAACAGCTTACATGCTCTTGGGCATTAGACATTAATGAACAAATACTTCATTACAGGATACAACAACAATTAGAACTTTATGTAATAGGAATAACAGGACCAACCTGGTAAAATAGCATACAAATTTGAAGGTGGTGGCTGAACAGCCAAATAAGCAGCAGTGATGTGAGAAGAAGAAATCCATCCAACTATTACTAAAATTAACTTAAAACAATAAGAAATATATTTAAGATAAACAGAGTATTGATAGTAAATGTGCACAATTAATGCACTATATTACTGTTTATTTAATAATTAGATTTGTACTGTATTTCCTGAAACAATTCAAGCTTATAAACTTCTTTCCTGCACTAACTGGTTAGAGGTTGAGAATTATTATTTGGCTTTCCTAACCAACTAGCTATTGAGAAGACTATTCAACTCTCCTTTGGTAATAATATTACAATTCTTTCCAAACTGGCTTTAACTAAAGGTTTAAGCACATGTATTAATTTAGCAAGGTCAGCAAAAGGAAGAAAGACGAGTGGTCTGAAAAAGAGGTTTTAGAAAAGCAATGAGTAGGCTTCTGATGTTTAGAAGTAGGGCTAATATTTTAAAGGACCTAGTATTCAAATCCCATTACATTTCAAGGAGATTTAAACTCCTTTAGTTGCCTTCCAAAATCTCATTTTAGACTTGTAGTTTGAAGAAATATCTCCTTCTGGTAGGATAAGAATGTAATTGTGAATATGTGTGTGTCATGGATAAACTTTAAATGGTTCAGCTCTTCTATTTAAGTCAGCACTACAGTATTTGAATGTTCCTCTGAACAGTTTAAATATATAGCTTTCTAGAATTGGACTGGAAATGTAAAGACGTATGTGAAGCAGGAAAAACAATTAGTTGATGAGCAAAAAAAAATCACATTCATCTGTGAAAAAAATTCTCATGGATTTTACCGGACTGTCACAGGACCACCATTGCTTATTTAACCTTTATTAGTAGGAAATCTAAAACAGAACGAAAGAAAAAGAATGAGGTGGTTTTACGTTCCATTAAATGATTTAAAAAATACTTATAGTGTTGTTATTTATTTTTAAACAGCATGCTACCATGTTTAACAGGTATGTAGTCACTACAGGGCTGGAGCCTCATCTAATATGAACAAGAATAGGTCCACTAAGTCATTAGCTACTATGTGTAAGGAACTGACCTATGATGCTGTATTGTGTAATTTATTATGGCCATGCCATGCTATTTTATTTTTAGTTACTGTGATGAACAGATCATCAGAAGACATTTTTCCTCCATTTCATTGTCCATATATTGAATCCATTTCCCTAGTACTGGAAAGGTTAGAAAAAAATTTGTAATGGCTTGACTGATGAGTTTGTTTATTGAGGTATGGAAGTGAAGGTAGCTGATTTATACCAGAACTAATATAAAACAGAAATCATATGTTATCCACGTACAACACTCAAAATGAAAAGACCATTTTATTTGGGTGCTGGAGATTTTTATTCAAATGTTTAGTTCAATTCCTTATCATTAAATCAAATGAGAAAAATAATTTTTATTTAATCTTCTTTC
>NW_005843159.1:169418-190041 GCF_000455745.1 Alligator sinensis | reverse complement strand
CATAGTTTTTGGAACACCACTTAATTTTTACTTGTGCTCTAATTTCTAAAGTTACGTTTAGTCTTGGTGGTGGTGGTGGCGGCGGGGAGGGCTGTCCTTCATGGAGTGTTTTTTTTCTGACACTGGAGAGTTGTATAGGCTGCAACATGCTTGGTCAAAACATTCAATGAAGAATTTCAAGTAAGAAAAAAAAGTTAATTGAAATTTGCTTTCACTTATGGGCAAACAAACAAAAAAATAGAGTTACTGAGTAAATGGTTAATTATGAACCAATTGCTTAGCTGATTTAAATTAATACTATTTCAGCTACAGTTATTGTTAGTAATGTTATTGCCTAGTGCCCATGTTCTATGTGCAGGGAGTGTAACCAATACGTTTTCTTTTCCAGTAATGCAATATTTCTTCCAGTTTTCTCTTATCTCTATAGCTTTACTTTCATCTGTGTAGGGTTTTTTATTTTTATTCTTTAAGCTACCCTCAGTTTAGATGATACTTCTTTTCTTTCCCTTTACTGCTGCTGCCTAAGCACTCATGACCTTCCCTACCTATACCTAATATACCCATTAAATCCTGTCATTGCAGCCTTCATTCAGCCTCATCAGCCTCATTTTCGATCCTGTTCTCTAAATAAAGAGAACAGTAGAGAAAAATATTTTGAAAGAAGATTTGACAATGATAGACAGTGAATCTGGATGTTCTGTAGATACTCCTAAGATGACAAACAGTAGGTTCTCTATAAATAAACAGGCATTTATGAAATGCTGCCAACTCATGCCTAGTAATAGTTTTAAAGTAATAAAAGTCACAATTCTAGGTAGTCATAGAAATGCCACTGTCATGGATAGCGGGGCGGGGGGGAGGAGTTGTTTGTTTGTTTGTTTGTTTGTTTTTCTCTTGTTTTTTTTTAGAATGCTTTGTGTATTAAATGCTTTTTATAGTCTCCACTGTAGCTTAGGTAAAAGAAAATGAGATTTAATGGAAATCTAATTCAACATATTTGTTTTGGGCAGGTTTTGAAATGACAGTTAATCCATTCACTATGTAAGAGAAATTTTGGATTTCATTCCAATTTTTACAGGCATCCACATCACTAAACCTACAATAATAAACATCCAGTAACATATATTGATAATAATGAAGAGGAACATATATATGATGATTGTGGTGATCACTGAGTTCAATAAACAAATGTATACAATGAATGAGAAGAAATAAACAATAAACTTTATTATGGAGCAGTAAGTAGCCTTTGCAGAGCCCTTTGTGTGACTAACTAGCTGTTCCATCACTGAAGGACCTTCTCCCAATTCCCAACTCCCTCAGTCTTCTGTTGGGGAGAATTAACTAAGTTATAGCTTCTATCTCGACAATGATGATCTTGCAAAATTCTTTTATTAGAAGTACAGAAAATCCTCAAACAGTTACAACCCATACTAGAAGAAGACACAATCCTTAAAAGATCTTCCCAGAATCACCCATCTTAGCTTTTAAGCAAGCACCAAAACTCACCAATCTCATCATCAGATGCAAAGTTCTTATGGCCCAAAGCACACCAAATGGATCTAGACTATGCTGAGACAAGAAATGTAAAACCTGCCAATACGTTTTCACCACTCCTGAATAAATACATCCTACAACAGAACCATCACCATTGCTGGACCTTACACCAGCACCTCCAGAAATATATTATATCTCATCCAGTGCACTAAATGCTTTTATGGACAATATGTAGGAAAAACCAAACAACAGCTGCATACCAGAATGAACGCACACCGAAAATCTATCAAAGATGAAAATTCGCAACTACCTACTAGGTGCCCACTTCTCACATGACAACCACTCTCTCTCCAATCTCTCAGGTCTAACCCTCAAAGGGAATTTCCAAAACACCTTTCATAGATGAGGCTACAAAATTCACTTCATGAATCTACTGGATAGAAAAAATCATGAACTAAACATAGACATTGGATTTATGGTACATTATAAACTGCCTGCCATCCAATAACCCCAGGTAACCTCACTACATTTTACCAGCTACATGCTATCACCAAGTCAACATTCTCCACTTTCCCGCACCCCACCTCCCTATATCACATCTATTGTCTCCCATGGCCTCTGATCCTCACTGCTACACATGCATTTTCACAGACCTGCATTTTGCATATTGGCTTCTATTCCATCCAGGAGAGCACAAAACAACAGGAGACTCTCCCTATGTCTGAAAAAGGGTGGTTATGCCTGAAAGCTTGCAAAGAACAGTTTTTCCAACTATTTAGTTGGTATAATAAAAAATATAACAACACTTACCTAAAAAACCTTGTCTGCCTTTATTAGTAGTAATATTTTACTTGGTTATGTGTAATTATAGGTTAATGAAAAATTAGCGGGACTAAATATATTGTTCTTCTGTCTGTCTAGTTACAAGGTATGACCACTGACAGGGGAGTATTTGTGGGGGAAGGGTGGTGCAGTGGTGCAGTTGCACCCGCCACCCCTTTGATTCCTGATCTACCCAAACTTTAGAACAAATTGCCTGGCACTGACAGCAGCATTTCTATTTGTGTTGGAGTGATGGAATCAATTGACTACGTGTCACATAATACTCCACCTTATTCCTTCTAAACTTTTCATTCCACAGGTGTTAACATTACCCTGTCTCCATTTTTAATGGTCTTAATGCTCCACTAATTAAGCTATTCTTTCTTCTATAATTCTCGTATCTGTTAGCTGCTCCTGGCAATATAGACCCTATTTCATAGCCCTGCAGATTTTTTTTAATCATCACTAAAAACAGTAACTGAAGCGTGGAAATAACTTTCAGTGACTCATTTGATACACTCTCAAAATGTTCAGGAAGTCTAGATATGGTTTTATGAATCTGAAAAAGAGATGCCCATTAAATTCTAAAGACTACAGGACTAATGAAATAATGTATTTGGATATTTTGGGCCTAGTTTGTTGTGGTTTTTTTATACATAATATATAACAAATTTATATTCTCTTTTGTTCCAGTCTTAAAACTGAATATTGTACCCCTATGCTACAAGCTTCTTAATAATGCTTCTAGTATATTTTCAACTCAATAAAAGTATGCATTGTATTTATATGTGGTGATGCACTACATCCTCTGCACCCCTCTTTTCAAAATCCTAGTTCTACACGTGGGCACTGACTTTGTGCGTGTTGTTAGATTTTGTCTCCCTATACAAGAATGCTTCCTATTATGCTCTGTAGGAAGCAACAACATATAAATTTTGGGATTATAACAGACTTAATTCATACCTGTAACTTAATTTAAGTTAGCAAAGCAACAGAAATAATTTGATGCATTAAGTTGATTTTCATTGAGATATGAGTCAAATTTATCTTCTTAACTTTTGTGCACGCTTATAACATGAAAATCCATCTACAGATTCATGGATTAAATCAAGAGTGAAAAGAAGTATCCTCAACAGAAGAGCTATTAAAACTATTTTGTTCAATTAAGATTGGCCATTTATTTGTACAAAGTTAATAAAGACCAAAATTAACATCCTCAGTAAGTTAGTAAGTAAAGAAGAAGCTATTTCTAAATTCCATGCTGAGATTTTCAAAGATGAAAGGCATTTAATTCTGTACACGTGAGTAAAATGGTCTTTTTTATTTTTTATTTTTTTCTAGACACTTCAATAATAAGACTTGTTAGCCACTTAAATAATGGCTTCAGGTTGCTATAGTCTAGGGCTATGCTGAGTGAAACATGAAAAGTAAGACTGAATATGCTAAGGAATTAGTGTGCCTCATCCTCTTTAGGTATGATTATAATGGCATGGGGAACACACTAGATTACAAATGGTGTCAGAAAAATTGAAGGTTGACTGTGTCCATCAGCTACCTAGGGGGTAAATTTCACATTCCCTCACATTCCTTTAAATTTGCAGAAAAAAATAAGATTAGAAAGTGTACATCTATAAATGGTGGCTTTTTGGTCATGTGCATCTTGCACACTTTTGAGGTATTCTGTAATCTTTTGTTACTGAGAAAGTCTTGCCAATATGCATGTGTAAGGCCATTAATGTGAAAAGGCACTACATATGCACACCAGTGGGACAGCTAAGGAGCAAATCCTAATCAGAAGAACATAGCAATCGAAGGAACCTCCTGAAGCATCCAGTCCTACCCCCTGCTCTCATATGAACCACATTATATATGCCTTTTCCGAAACTTATTTAATTCCATCTTAAAACTATTTAGTTGTTTCCCTTTACCTTGTGAAGATTGACCCAACTCTGCTTGAAGTAGTGTATTGACAAAATGATTTCATCACCTTGTTCCAGAGATCTGAGCTCAAAACTTGCAATGAACTAATGATAAAGGCTGCTCTGGCTTGACCCAGCTGTAAATGATTGACTCATTGTTTGGGGTAGTAAATAAAAAGCGGCTGGACATGATGGTGACCCTGTAACTCTCTTGCTACTGAAACTGGTGTGCCTTAACTATGTAGCCTAATGGGTTTCTAGGGTTGAGTGTACCTTCTACATTGACTCCAAATGTAAGGATATGTTAGAATGTGATTAATGTGTGACTTCTAATTTTAAACCTAAATTTATTTTTATCTAGTCCATATCCATTTCTTTCTGTGCCAACATTGTCCTTTAACCTAAATAGTTATTTCCCTAAATAGTCCTTTCTTTCTACTGATCATAGTACCATATTTACTCAAATTTAAGATGACCCTAAATAATTTAAAATGACACCCCAATATTAAGGAAATCCTTAATTCATCCCTACCACCATTGCCAGGTGGCTGGCTGTGGGGAGGTAAGTGGTGTGGGGAAATCAAGAGGCTTTCAACCTGTTTATGCCTAGCCCACCCAGCCTCTGCTCCCCCACTTTTCCTCAGCCTCTGTCCCCCACCTTTTACCCCCGCTCAGTGCTGGCAGGCTCCATCCCTGTACTGGCCTGAGGTACTGAGCACAGCCCCAGCCCTTGTAGCAGCTGTGCAGGCTGTGGACATGTACAGTGCCCCAGGCTGCAGCACTATGGAGCCTGCCAGTGCTAAGCAAGGATAAGGTGGAGAAGGACTGGGGCAGCTAAGGGAGCAGATGCTGCATGCAGGGGAGATGGGGAGAAGAGGGAGCAGAGATAGCGGTGGGGTGGGGGAGGAGCAGGCAGCAGCTGTGGCTATGGCCTGAAGCCTGGGTAGGGACTGGAGTCTGAGCCAGAGTAGCCACTTGCCCCCCACCCCCTTTTCCCCCATGTTAAATGGGGTGAACCTCATCTTAGAATTCACTAAATATTTAGAATTCACTAAATATTTACACATGTAATACAGTTATAGGTAGCCATCATATCGCTTCTCAGCTTTCATTTTGCTAAACTAAACAAATCTAGCTCGTCTAGTCTCCTGATGTATGATACACTCTCTTATCAACTCCTCCTAGTAGCCATCATCTATATCTATTCCAGTTTGTATCAACCTTTCTTTAACATGGACAACACAAAATTTACGCAGTGTTCTGGATAAGTTTATTTCAACATTTTGTAAAACTTTATAAGGCGTCTCCATCTCTTCTTGAAATACTTTTCCTGATACTGCATTTGCCTTTTGCACTGGTGCATCTCATTTGATTGTTCATAATCATTTGGGGTCCAGCTAGTACACGTAGGTCCATTTCCCCCAGTGGTCTCTGAGATTATACCAGTCATCACTGCTGTTCCACCTTATTTGTTATCTCAGTATTGTCTGGGTTCACATCCAGGATCCAGTAGTTCAAATTATTCCATTTTATTATAGTGTCTCATAGCATTTTGCACATAAGCATTTTAATTGTTTCTTACTGACCATACATGTCTTATATTTAATAAGCAGACTTAGTTTTTTTCACTAGCTGTATTACCTGCATGATTGTGTCAATATTAGGACTGTCTTTCTCTTTGATGTTCATCCTTCTGCCCACTGTTATTCCTTCTATACATATGAGGAAACCATATTATAATTCTGCTTCAAATGGATCTTTGAATGCTCTTACACACAGGGAGCTGGACAATAGTACAAGGAGCAAACTTGGGAAAACATTACTTTAAAGGATGTGTTACTATGCCACTCTTCCCATCATTCTCTCCTAGGAAGAAAACATTAGGACTACAGAAGACTACTTTATCTCTGCTGAATTCTTAGTCTGTAGCCCACTTACTCAGGCTCGGAGCTACACAGCAGAATTTTGGCTTTGGTGCAAACTGTCTTTTTCTAGTTAAATAATGTTTTCTAATCTAAATTTCAGAAGTTATGTCTTGATCAGAATAATGGGAAAACAGAAATGCTCTTGGTTCTATAAATCAATAGCAACATCTATCATTTTAGACAGAACTAGCGGTAAATATAAAATGATGCAAAGAGTGAGTTAGGAGGAAGCTAGATTTTTACATGTAGGCAGTTTTCCCCTGAATATCAGCTACCCAGAGCTGCTAAATCATTTTCCATAAAATAAACTCAGTCATCTATCTACCTATGTTATTCCATCATCACTTATTTTCATGTTATGTCCTTATGTTTTGCATTAAAAAACTACAAAATTATCTTAGAAACAAAATCTTATCATGGCTGGAAGGAGAATAGAAAAAGAGATGATAGAATCATACACAACTAATGCCTTCTCTTTTAACTGATAAGAGTTATAGTTGTTTTGCAGGTCTTGAGAGACATGCAAAGTAATGGTCAGGTTAAAGCTTGCATATTTTATGTATCCATGTATAATTTTCAGTCAACATGTAAAAGGAAAAAGTCTGTGCACTTTTGTCCTTCTATAAGAGGCAATAAATCGAGAGAGAAAAATAAATTGTGTCCACCATTTACCATGAAGTTTTTCCAATGGACTCCTGTTGTTTTAACCCCACCTGAGAATTTTCAGTTTCTACTAACTGGTAGTGGTAGTTTTAAAAATATTCTTCATTGACCATATCTAGGTATCAGTAAGGAATTGCTAGTTGAGTGCATTCACTGGTTGTGTGTTGGTGGGTCCTTGATGGGATATAGCATAGCACAAACCCTATTAAATATTCCTTCCCATTCCCTAACTACTGCACACTATGTAAGTCTTTAAGAAAGCTACCTGCCTGTTTCTTTAGCAAAAAAAGTCTTATAGAACGGCAGGCTTTTTACAAAGACCTGCCAGATAGGGGACAACCTGGAGACAGGTGTGGGGTCAATATATTGAAAAGGTAGGAAAGAGAAGATGATAGTTTATCTCCAAATATAAGGAAGGGAGTTCCTGGAACTTGAAGACTAGAAGATGAAAATGTCTTTGATTCAGTTATTTGAGTTAATTAGTCTTGAACCTTACAGCACAAAACACTGGGGTTTGTTCACTGCCAAATTTGTAAATAGGGTTTGGGTCCATTAAGTTACTACAAATGTGACTCTACCATCGGTTCTGAAAGAGTATGGAGAAATTGCCAAACTAAAGTGAGTTAACAGGGGTGAGAACATACTCACATAAGGTATAATATCTGTGTGTCTGTGTAACAGGGGACTCGTACCCCTGCTGCTACAAGTGAGAGACTGCATTACCCAAGAAAGGCTAGCTGCAGGGTGGAAGAGTAAACCCCTGGGCCTGACCCTGAAGACCAGCAGTCAGGTGACCAGAAGGAAGGCGAGGAAGGGCTATATAAACCTAGCCCAGGCCTAGTTTTAGATTGGCTGTAATTCTAAAGAGAGAAGGATCTGGGAATACTTTCTCGGGTTAAGTATTTTTTAAGCTGAGTTGTTAATAGCCTAACTAGCAGTTCAGGATGATTAGGAAGACACAGGTAGGGTACTTGGCTGACACCCTTGTGGCAAGGAGCAGGGAATGAGAGCTAGAAACCTGAAAAGCAGCCCAGTAGACAAGCCTGCACAGGAGGTTGCTGTGGAACTAACAAGCAGGGGAGAGGAATCAGTCCCAGTCCAGCATCCATTATTAGGGACACAGGGCAGAGTAATTAATAGCCTGCCCTGGGGGACCCAGTCCCTGTTCCTGCTCCACTATCTCCCTCACCTTGGGAACCTTGATCTCCACCCATGCCCCTTCCCTTTCCCCGGTCCCCTTCCCCTCCACAGACTTACCACCTGGGAAAATCCAGAGATTTGAGGGTGTGATTGAGGGTGTCCTCAAGTTTCTTGAAAAGTGTTTGGAAGCAGCAGCAGACTATTTCCCTCTCAAATGAGTGTGAAAATGTTTCCCCTGGACATATCACTAGATATGAAATGGAATGAAATTCCAAGGTTGAGAACCAGAGGAGGGATATCTCCTTTGCAACCCCGATCTAGGTCCAATTGGGACAACTTGAACATGTGTCCACATTCCAAGTTGCAATCTGCTCAGTCTTAAATAAGCTATTAAGAAGCATTAAGACTCATGTGCTATTCATTTGTTTTTCTTGTACTGGTCCCATTCACAGGGTTTGTAAATGAATTGGCACTCAAAAATTCTTACGCATGAATCATGAAGGGACTGGTCAAGATAGCTTTTGTGCTGTTTGTACTAGTGGAAGCTCTGGTCCTAGCTGGCATTATAAGGAAGCTGATTTTGGTAACACTTATTAAACACATTTACATGTACAATTAATGTGCCTTAAGGTTACTGCACATTAAAATAAGGTACAGTAAACTGCGCCCGAGAACATGTCTACATGTAAGTCAGTGTTGGGAGAAAATTTGCTCCCAATGGGAGCAGTTGAATCCAAGTCTCCTGCTTCTATCTTGCCCCCCTGCCCCTCTCTGGTCCCCTGAAGCAGCCAGGGAGAGCACCAGGCTCCACCAGTGCCCACCACAAACTTGCAGGGAGCATTGGGGTCAGGCCTGGGCTCCAGGGAGTGGGGGGAGTGGGAGGTGTCCCAGAGCAGGGCATAGCTCTGAGCTCCATGGAGCTTGTGAGCACAGCCTGACTTGGTGGCACTTGCTTGGGGTAGCCAAGCTGCAGCAGCACTCCAAGATCTCCCCTCACTTTTCTTGCTGAGTTAATAAAGGAGCATTCTGTCCCCAGCCCTTTCACTGCTTACCCTCAGCTTCCCCCAGGAGAGCTTCCCTGTCCCCTCAGCAATAATGTGCAGTAAAGCATAATCATCGACACATGCATGGGACTTACTGTGCAGTGAATTAATCTAATGCATGGTCTGCTAGTACCAAGAAATATAGATACTAGATTAACCATGAATTAGCTGCTATGCAGCAGCGCATGTGTGACTGGGACCAGTTTGCTCTTGGGTCAGCCTGGGGAGCCAGGGGCCATGGAGGGTGGCGGAGGAGATGGGGTGGGGCGAAGGATCACAGCCCAGCTTGGTGGCACTGGCTTGGGGCAATGCCCCATGGCAGAGAAGCAGCAGTACTCTGAGCTCTTCCTTCTCTTTGCTTGCTGAGGTGACAGTGGAGCTCTCAGTCGCTGAGCTCTCTGTCCCCACAGTGCCAGGCCAGGAACAGAGAGCTTCCTGTCTTTTGCTCTGTACAGTGCACACTCCAGTCAGTTCCTACTCCCTGCCCATGTGTTGGGGGAGTTGGGAGCTGAGGAACACTAGGACCAGGGCAAGCCATGGGAGAGAAAGCTGCACTGGGACTGGTGGGGAGATGGAGAGGGGTAAGGAGCACTAGGACCAGGGGGAGCTGCAGGGGGTGGTTGGTAGCACTGGGATTTGGGGGGAGACCAGGAGGAGACATGTCTCCCTCTGGTCCTGCCACTGCTCAGCTCTCAGCTCTCATCAGGCAGCAGCATGGATGAGTGAATGGGAAAGCTCTCTGTCCCTGGCCTGGCACTAAGGGGACTGAGTGCTCCCCCATCCTGATGCTGGTCAGCTTCCAGCTCCTTAGTCTCATTTAAAGAGAGATTAGACTAAGGAGAGATTTGTATAAAGTGAGATTAGTTTAATGCACAGTAAAATGTCCCAATGGGTGCATCTACATGAGACATTTACTGCACAGTTAAATAATTAACTGTGCAGTCCACATTTTAGCATCTACATGTGCACTACTGTTAGGGCACACAAAACTAATAAACTCCACAGTAGGGTAGTACTTGTGAAATACAAGTACTACCCTTCTGTGAATTCTTTTCATGTGTAACAGCACACATGTATATGTTGCTTCAGGTGTCTGAGGCACAAGGTGCTTCAGTGCAGGGCTGAGCGCCAGGCAGCCCCCTCACTGAAGCACCCTTGTGCCTCAACCAGCTGCTATGTAGCATGTGGAGCCTAGTTGGAGCAGCCCAGGCTGGCAGGGGATAAGGGGGTGGAGGTGCGGGAGGGATCAGCTTGCTAGCCCAGGGCTGCTCTGACTGGGCTCCTTGTGCTGCAAAGAGGTGGCTGAGGCACAAAGGTGCTTCAGCATGGGACTAGCCAGCTCTGACTGGGTTCCATATGCTGCACATGAATAAACTCCACCGCATGTGTATAGAAACATATAAAATTAGGGTTGGAAGGGACCTCAGGAGATTATCTAGTCCAACCGCCTTCTCAAAGCAGGACCATCCCCAGCTATCTCATTCTAGCCAGGACTTTGTTGAGCCAGGCCTTAAAAACTCCAAAGGATGGAGATTTCACAACTTCTATAAGTAACCTGTCCCAGTGCTTTACCACCCTTCAAGTGAGAAAGTTTTTTTTTTCCTAATATACAACTTAAACTTGCCTTACTGCAACTTGAGACCATTGCTCCTTATTCTGTCATCTGTTGCCACTAAGAATAGTGTAGCTCCATCCTCTTTGGAACTAGCCATTCAGGTAGTTCAAGGCTGCTATCAAATCCCCCCTCAGTCTTCTCTTCTGCAGACTAAATAAACCCAGTTCCCTCAGCCTCTCCCCAGAAGCCCTCCCACACACCTACCCCCGAGCCCCAGAACCATTTTCATTGCCCTCCGCTGGACTCACCCCAACTTGTCCACATCCCTTCTATAGTGGAGAACCCACAAAATGGACACAGTATTCCAGATGTGGAATCACCAATGCAGAATAGAGTAGAATCATTACTTCCCTCAATCTGCTGGCAATGCTCCTACTAATGCAGCACAGTATGCTGTTAGACTTCTTGGCAACAAGGATACACTACTGACTCATGGCCATCTTATTGTCCACTATAACCCCCAGGTTCTTTTCTGCAGAACTGCTGCTTAGCCAGTCAGTCTCCAGGCTGTAGCAGTGCATGGGATTCTTATGTCCTAAGTGCAGGAATTTGCACTTGTCCTTTTGAATCTCATGGGATTTCTTTTGGCCCAGTCCTCCAATTTGTCTCAGTTACTTTGAATCCTAGCCTTACCCTCTAGCATATTGACTACACCCCGCAGCTTGGTGTCATCTGCAAACTTGCTGAGGATGTACTCCATCCAATCTTTTAGATTGTTAGTGAAAACATTGACTAAAACCAGTCCCAGGACTGACCCCTGGGGCATTCCACTTGATACTGGCTGCCAACTAGACATTGAGCCATTGATTACTACTCATTGAGCCTGACAATCCAGCCAGCTTTCTATCCACCTTACAGTTCCTTCATCCAACCCGTACTTCCTCAGTTTGTGTGCAAGGATGCTGTGGGAGATGGTAACAAAAATCTTGCTAAAGTCAAGGTATATTACATTTACTGCTTTCCCTGTATCCACAGAGCCAATTATCTCATCATTAGAAGGCAATCAGGTTGGTCAGTCTTGACTTACCCTTAGTGAATCTATGCTGATTGTTCCTAAGCACCTTCTTTTCCTCCAAGTGTTTAGAAATGGATA
The DNA here is from genome assembly GCF_000455745.1 of Alligator sinensis. NCBI lineage: Eukaryota > Metazoa > Chordata > Crocodylia > Alligatoridae > Alligator > Alligator sinensis. The sequence continues at coordinate 178,324 of NW_005843159.1, read as the reverse complement.
CTTTGGAGGCCCTGCTCCATGACTTTTCCAGGGACCGAGGTGAGATTGATTGAACTGTAGTTTCCTGGATTCTCCTATTTCCCTTTTTTAAAGATGTGCATATATTTGCCCTTTTCCAACTGTCCAGGACCTAGCCCAATTGGCATGAGTTTTCAAAGATAATGGCCAATGGATCTGCAATCACATCACCCAACTCTCTGAACACCCTCGGATGCATTACACCCAGCCCTATGGATTTGTACACCTCCAGCTTTTCTACATAGCTCCTAACCTGTCCTTTCACCACTGAGGGCTGCTCACCTTCTCCCCAAACTGCAGTAATTTGGGAACTGACCTTGCCTGTGAAGACCAAGAGGCATTTAGTACTTCAGCCTTTTCCCCATCAGCTGTCACTAGGTTGCCTCCCCCATTCAGTAAGGGGCCCACACTATTGCTAACCTTCCTCTTGTTGCTAACATACTTGCAGAAATCCTTCTTGTTGCCTTTCTTGTGCCAATGTGCATAGATTTCAAATATGAAGTTAAAAAGACATGGAAAGTACAGAGGAAGACTTCAAATAAAATGTTGATTTATGTCTGTGGATCTTTTATTTATTTATTTATTTTAAAACTATATACTGTTTGCTAGGTTAGACATCTAAACAATTCATTACTAGACATTTCATCAGTCCTCTAGGGTGGGAAATGTTGTTTTATTTTTATGACATTTTATGTTTGTATGAACATCTAGTGGAGAACACTGTCTCTTAGACATGTTAAAATGTGGCTCTTAGTGATACTAGAGAACAACTAGATATAAAACATGTTGTATACTATTTTCCTGCTGCATAACATACTTACATGTATTTATGATTTCTTCTATAAAATTGAGAATTATTTTACAGTAATTTCTATCAAGGTCTTTTATCTCATAATGAACATTTTACTAAACATCTGTAAATTACATTCTGTTTAAGAATTATCTTCTCTTTTGTGTCTGACCCAAAGGGAGATATAACTACAGTTACTTGTTTTCTAATATCGGTTTCTGTAGACTATGGAGTAGATTTATTTTGGAGCCAGGGCCAAAGATCCCTCTAGCTCCATTTATCATGTAAGCCAAAATTAATTTCTATTCCATCACCACAGATTTTACAAGCACTTTCAGGGTGCTCCTTTGCAAAGATTTTCTTTACTAATGAACTGAGTGTATTGTTTTTCATTGAGGAGCAAGAAATGAAGAAATGTAATGCAAATATCTAATTTGAGTTATAACAATTCATGAAGTTATAACATTAAAGAGGTTCATTCATAAAATAAAAACTATATTTCAATCAAGAATGTTCTACAATAGATAGTGCACCCTACAATACTAATCTTACATTCTTGGTCAGAATGAATTGCAGTAGTTCACACTTTTAAAATGTGTGGAGAGCTCAACAGTAGTACAGGCAAGGCTAATAGCACTACCTTTATTTATGTTGCTTGATATTTCCCAAAAGACCCTGTTTTCAGTTGTTCATGACTGTGCAGAACTAATTGTTCTGGCTAGAGTCCTAAAACTGTGTTTTGCCTATGCTGAAGAAACCATTGGGACCCTTCCTTTTTATATGAGAGCAAAGAAATTTGGCATAAGAGTGCAGCCTTATACCAGGGATATGTATTTTGCCATTTCTGTGAAAATCTGCAAAAACCTCTAAAGTAAAAGCCTTAAAAAATGCAGTTCATATAAGCTCTTTCATTTTTAGCTAAATTAACCAAAGAATCCATCTGCATTCACCATGCTCTCACATGTATCTAAATAGGACTCTGCCATGGACAGTGGGGCAGCAGATATGAGATACTTTACATCCTGGTTGGGAAATTATTTGGGCCTGAGGGCCACACAGGCTGATTTGTGAGCTGTTATGGGCTGGGTCAGCACTCCTCCTCCTCCATCCCAGTGCAGCAACTTACCAAGACTCCCTATGTGTGATGGCCCTTCCGGAAGCATTGTTCATCAGTGGGATGGGCAGGTGAGACTGGGATCAGGGGGTGAGAATGTGGGGCAGTGAGAATGTGGGGCCGGGGCCAAGGCCAGATCAGAGCCATGATCCACTGCCTGCATGCCACTGCAATGGATGCGGGTTCTGCAGGCAGGGGTGTGCAGGGAGCAAATCACACCTCTGCCCTACCGCAGCCTAGCGCTATCATTCCATCATGATCTTGGTCCTGACCATAGATGCAGCTCCCTGCCTGCCTGCACACCCTGCCCATGAAGCTACCTGAAGCTATGTCCAGCTCCAGGACTGGGATCTTGAAGTGGTGACAGCGTGGGACTGGAGCACAGCTGGAAGCCACCACCAGGCCTTGCTTGGGGGCTGCAGCACCCATGAAGAGGAGAGAGCTGCAAACCTTGCAGAGGAGGCTCATGAGGAACATAGCTCCCCTCCCCACTCCCCTCGGCCATCTTCTTCCCCCACCTAGGGCACGCAGCCCACAGGGAAACATCAAGGCCAGCAGTGATTCCATGCGCTGCCATGCACTTGCAGCAGCCAATACCAGTCTGGGGCCAAGGGAAGCAGGCAGTGCTACCAGACCCCCAACCTGTGCCAGCCCACAGCTCACCCTGAGTTTCCTGCATAGCAACAGCAGCCCCCAGCCCCACCATCTTGGTGTGGGGTAGAGGGGTGTGGAGCAGAGTGGGCAGTGGCAGTAACCCCCAGTGCATTGTGCCTGGAGAGACCAGCCCCCCACCCCCAGCTTCATGGCTCCTGGCCCCTGCTTCCGACCCCAGACATATTGTCCTCCCTGGGGCTACCACTGCTGCCTCTGCTCTGCTCTATGCCACTCTGCCCCATGCCCGGTCAGCAGGACTGGGGGTACCACCCCTGCATAGGCATCTCAGGTTGAACTGTGGGCTGGCACAGGATGGAGGTGCCTCTGTGCCACCTGGCAGGGCTGAGGGACCCATTGTGGGCCAGGCAAAATTACTCCACAGGCTGGATCTGGCCCAGGGGCTGTTTTTTGCCCACCCTTGCCTTAGGTCACGGTAAGTCTAGGCACCTAGGATAGATGAGCCAGAAGATTATGACACAGAGTCTTATAGAGCTGACTGCCACTGGTGAGCCAAAGGATTAGAATTAAAAATGCAGGGGATGTGTAGAGCTATAAAGGAACAGAAGTTTAGGATTGGCTGGCAATGCAGCTGGTGGGGAGGTGGAAGATAAAGTTTAGATTAAGAGAGAGGGTGGGATTGGGAACTAATAGGAATAGGAAATGTGAGTAGTGGGGAAAGAACTGGAAGCTAGCAGAGAGAGAGAGAAAGACTAGAGGAGGAATCATGAAGCGGAAACTTTGACTATATGGGCAAATAGTCTGTGGACAAGGACTTGGGTGATTTAGAGGAAAATCAGGAGGTATGAGCAAAGAAAGAAAGAAATGGGACAAGGAGCGGGTGCATAAGAGAATTGGGACATGGAGGCAGGATAAATCAGAGCTGTATTCCACTGTATTCCACTGTAGCTGGACTATTTCTTGTACTGGCATAATGTGGCATGGCAGGAGGCGTGATTCTATGGATCATGCATCAAGATCCAATTGCAACTTTTCCTGAATAAGTAAAGGGGGCCTATATGTGTATGCCTCTGAATGGATGTATACAAGAATATATAGATATAGACTCATATTGGATTGTAAGTTATCCTTTTGCCATATACTTTAAATATATGTACAATTCTGTTATACAAATCCATGGCAAGTTGGTATGGCAAAAGAGAAACTTAAAGTCTCAGATGAATTTATTCTCAGTTTGATTTGTATAATGTGTATGGACAAAACTATGTAAAAAAGTAGTTTCAAGAAAACATGTCCTCAGTGTTTGATGTAGAGATTTAGAAAGAAGTGCAGAATTTTTCACAAAAGTTTAAAAGTATTTTTAAGAAGGAAACTCCCTGAGGCTATCTGACACCAAAATACAGAAGATGATGGAAACAGGTGTCTATAAGTTTTTCTTTGTACTTTCATTTGAATTGAACAAGGGCTAAATAAAATCTTTGAAGCCTGAAATACGTTAATATTCTATAATATATAACTCCCTCCCATGTCCAGTTCACAGAAAAGACCAGATCAACCAACTGTAACATCAATCTACTGGCAAGGTCACTGATTTCAACAAGTTTGAAGGAGTCCAAGTAATTATTTCCAAATGAGAGAATTTCTTGCATACATAGAGGATAAGTTCACTCTGAATCAATGGAGCAATGCTGTTTTCATTCATACTCCAGCAGCTTACATCTGAGGAACTCAGCAGAAAGATGCTGTAAAATGCTTCAAAAAATCACTGATTGCAGCAGAACAGCAAAGTGACACTGCTCTAGCTACAGGGAGGGTCACATTGCTGTTTAGTTGTATTCATCTGATTTATGTATTGTCATATTCTGTCTTGCAGGGTTTGTTTTTTTCTTTTGGATTGGTACAGCAGTAGTGGGAATGAAAGAAGCTATACTTCACTGAATGATAATTTATGCTAATGATATATTTTTACTTATTCTAAAAAAGAAAATAAGATATTTTCTTTATTTGAATAGTTTTTCATGGCAATTAATTTTAGTCTCCATACAGAAATAGGGTATAAACAGTTCCTTTATACATGTTCTATTTGTATGACCATTTTGTTTTGTTAATGTACTTGTAACCTTTGCTTTTTTTCCTTTACCTTTCTATTTTTCTGTTGTAGCCAGTAAACAAACATTTGAACAAGAGCAAAAATATGTAGAACTATATTTTACATTTTATTAAACAAATTTCCTGACAGAAAATATCCTTTTAGGTTATTAATAGAGACCCTGAATGTCAGATCCAGATATATGTAGGCAATTAGTAGGTCCCATAGCTTCCTAAAAATATGTACTTTTTCTCAGTCCCTTATTAAGTTGTTTATTTTGGTGTCTCTGATTAATATTAACCCAAACTTATGTGTACTTTTCACTTAGAAAGTACTCCTAGAAAGGAGTTTGGTTTTTTGTTTTGTGGCTTTCTTGCAAGTATCTGCTCCCGAAGGGAATGATTAACAAATATGAAATAAATAGCATTGTTTTCCCCTAAGCAATTTGCTTCCTTTGGGACAGCTACTCAAGAGTTGTAAATGAGCATAGCATCATTAGTTTAAATCAAGTTATATTGATTTATGCAGTCTGGTGAGATATTCCAAGGTATTAAATGTATGGCCCATGGGCTGGATCCAGACCATAGAGCCGTGTTTGCTGGAAGGACTGGGAAATCGGGGGTATGGTGATCGGGGGATACTGGGCTATGGAGCTCAACTGGGTTGTGTTTCAGTGGCAGCAAGGTAAGTAATGGCTGTGTTAACTCTCATGGATCTCTGAGGATGATTTCCCTGCCAGTGCTGCCCTCTCCAATGCTAGCTCTGGCCCATAAGGAGCCAGAAGTGATCATGGTGTCTGACAGCCCCAATCTAGTCCACTGCTCTTAACAATCCAAAATGTTCTCTACAGTGCAATTCAGTTATTAAAAGTTTGCTATAAATGAAATAGAAACTGGAGTTATAGTAAGAAATTAAAGTGTTATTTTCTCACCCCAAGTACTGAAAGGGAATCAGAATGCATGTTTATATTGATTCCAGTGCTCACTGCTTCCTTCTGAAATACATTTGCAAAGCTTGACAAGGTTCCTTGGGTGAATCTGATATCTTTTATTAGACCAACCCAAATAGTTGGAGAGTAGTTATTAAGCAAGCTTTCAGGTTCAAAAACCCTTTGTCAGGCTAAGGAAGTTTCTGCAGTTGGTGTGTTCTCTTCCTGGCTGGAATGAAAAGTAAAGAAGCCAGAGGCTGTTCTGGTATGCATACAAGACAGGTAGTCAGTGAAAATGTAGATTGAGGAGTCAATGGGTGAGAGACAGGTGGAGCTGGGGAAAGAGAGAGAAGGGGAATGAAAGTGGAGAGATACCTGGGGAGTCAGATGTCAGGCAGGTTATAATGTGTCATAAATCCAATGTCTATATTTAGTCCATGATTGTTAGTATCCAGGAGGTTGATGAAGTGGAGTTCATAGGCCCGTCTCTGGGAAGTGTTTTGTAAGGTTCCTTTGAGGATCAGGACTGAGAGATTGGAGAGAGAGTGGCCCTCCTGTGAGAAATGTGCCCCCACAGGTACTTGGGTATTTCTATCTTTGATAGATTTCCGGTGTGCGTTCATTCTGGTGCACAGTTGTTGTCTGGTCTCTCCTACGTATTTTCCATCAGGGCATTTGGGGCATTGGATGAGGTATATTACATTTCTGGAGGTGCAGCTGTAAGATTCAGGGATGCTGATGGCTCTGTTGTGGGGTGTAGTAATAGTGGGGGTGGTGGAGATGTGTTGGCAGGTTTTGCATCTCTTGTCCTGGCACGGTCTGGATCCTTTTGGTGTGTTCTGGACTTGAGGAAGTTTGCTTCTGGTGAAGAGGTTGGCGAGTTTCGGTGCTTGTTTGAAGGCTAGGATGGGTGGCTCTGGGAAGATCTTTTTAAGAATAGGGTCTCTTTCTAGTATGGGTTGCAATTGTTTGAGGATTTTCCGTACAGGTTCAAGGGAGGGGAGATATGTCATAATCAGCAGTGTGCGATTTGTGGGGTTTTTTCTTCTGTACTGCAGCCATTACTTTTCTTTAGCACTCTAGAAAGAAACCTGTCAGATTGGGGAAACAAATGCCACAAATGTTTGTAATGACATATATTGTTTTCTGCAAAGGACTGTGTCAATGCAATTTAAAATACTCAGGAGGGATCAAAGAACGATAGGAAAGTAGTGCTGGAAGGGACCTCATAAGGTTATCTACTCCAGCTCCTTGCTCAAGGAGAATCATTCCTGACTAAAACCTCCCAACCAAGTGCCTGTCTAACCTGCTTCTGAATGTTTCCAAGAATGAAGATTCCACAACTTCTCTGGGTACCCTGTTCCAGTGTCTAACCATCCTCATAGTCATAAAGTTCCTCCTAATCTCCAACCTAGATTTCCCCTGCTGCAGCTTGAGGCCATCACTACTAGTCCTGTTCCCCTACAGCCATTTCAGTCCTCTATCATCACCCTTCTGGCATTTGAAAACTGTTATCAAATTCTCCCCCCTCATTCTTCTCTTCTGTAGGCTAAATAATCTTAGTTCTTCCACTCTTTAAAATATTGCCTTTTGTATCTCACTGTTCTGTTACACTTTGTCCATTTTTTGTTTTTATGTGCTGGACTCTTTCCAAGCTCAACATCTTTCTTGAAGAGCGGGGTCCAAAATGGGACACAGTACTCCAGGTGAGACCTTACCAGTGCTGAATACAGCAGAAGAATCATTTCCCTTGAATTGCAAGTGGCACTCCTGTTAGTACAACCTAGGATGATTTTAGCTTTCTTTTTTTTTCTGCAGTAAGAACACACTGGCTCATATTCAGTTTATGGTCCAGCACAATCCCCAGGTCCTTCTCTGAAGTACTGCAGCCTGAGTCATTCCCAGTCTTTATTTGTTCATGCAGTTAGTCCATCCCAAGTTCAGGGTTTTGCTCTTGACCTTGTTGAATCTCATGTAATTGACTGTTGGCCATTTTTTCAGTATATCCAGGTCATTCTGGATCATAGCCCTGCCCTCTGAAATAATACCCAATTTAGCGTCGTCCACAAATTTGCTAAGCATGCACTTAAGCCCATCATCCAAATAATTAATGAAGTCATTGAACAATACTGGACCCAGGACAGACCCCTGGGAATCCTATTTGATACCTCCTCCTAACTAGTCACTGTGTCACTGAGGACTACTCACTGAGATTGATGGTCCAACTAGTTTTTTATCAACCTTACAGTACTTTAATCTATTCTGTATTTCCTTAATTGCAGGATAGTAGGTGAGGCACGGTCTTGGTATTGATAACTTTAATTAGTTTTATTTTAAATTTCTTTGTGATATTATTCTTCCAGAAAAAAAAATGTTTTGCTCTTGAATGGAATACAATGTTACAAACTTTGGAGGATCATGTTAACTCTGCTAGGTATGGGCTGTGAAATTGTCTTATTTAAGCATACACATGTTGGCAATAGATGTCAGACTCTATTTTTCAATGGATTTATGTTAATCCTTCCAACTTTCTCCAATATGACATTCTATTATTGTCAAGTATTTTTCCTTCCCCTTTACAGCAATACCAAGTACCCATTTTTCACTATGTGGTTATTTTTACTTCAGCCCTACATCACTTATAAAAACAAAAGCTGTAGTTAGAAAACCTTAGTTGGCAGCAGGATTTTTTGCTTCTTTTCTGGCTAGGAAAAAGAATGTGCTTATGCAAAGTAATACCTAATAGAGTGAAAAATCCTAATGTAGGCAAAGATTGGCTTAACTGGCTGAGGTGAAGTCTGGGGGGAGGAAAGATTATACAATTTAGGGTCCCATTAGGGTAAGTACTCTTCTAATGAAGAGTTGTGTTTTTTCAGTGTGAAATTCTACAGAACTTTAGTGAGAGACACTGAGAAGCTGTGGAAAAGCCATTGCTTCCCTGTACTATCATTGACAGCCCACTCCTTGCATAAATGATGGGGAAGGGCAATGATCACTACCTTTCCCCAGTGAAGGGGAGTGCTGCCTCAGACAAGGCATAGTAGGCTGGCAGGAGGCTATCTCACTTCCAATGTGGGGATGGGTATTAGTTTAAAATAAAAAGAAGGAATGGTGGAATATCACCTTATTTCATCTGGACCACTCATTTGGCAGAGAGCAGAGGGATAAAAAGAAATCTCTCTGCTTGGGTGAAGTTTTTTTTTCCTTTGTACTATGAAAGAAAGGGCAGAGAGAACAAGGGAATAGCATACCTAGGGTCCAGAGTTGAGGTGTTAAAATAGAGCTCATCATGATACATCTGGGAAACTGAAACCAACCCAGTGACAAGCGGTGACTAGAGTCAAATCTGGCAGCA
>NW_005843159.1:151499-169387 GCF_000455745.1 Alligator sinensis | reverse complement strand
CAACGTTCTGTGTTTATATTGCTCTCAGAGAGGCAAGACTATAATCTGTCTGTTAAAACTGGGTGTGTCTACATGTGGGCATTTAATGCCCATTAGCCCAATTTAAGGCAGATTAAGGGCATGCATCTACACATGTGCACCCTTACTGTACCTTAAAATGGTGATTTTAAGCTAATCACACCTAAATTTGATATTGGCATAAAGCAAGTACCAAATTTAGGTGCGATTAGTTAAAGCGCTTTAATTAACATGTAGACACAATGTGAATTAATGCAATGCAGAGCTTTCAGTGCTGGATTTGCCCAGCCACTAGGAGACTGGCTAGAGCTCAGCACCAGGACTCCTGGCTGGCAGCCTCTTTGGTTCCGGGGCTGGACTGCTTTCTGGTAGCATGAAACTGCAGGCTATAAAAGCCTCCAGCTACTTTGTGCCTTGGGGCACACAGCAAAGGGAGCTGGAGGAGCCTGTGCTTTCTCTAGGAGTCCACCAGGCTCCTTGGGACCCCCCTAGACAGGACCCAGGTAGCCTTTGCCCACCTGTCCCCTTGCTGGACCTGTTCCTTGGCCACAGGTGAGTGTTGCAAAGGGCTGCAGCCTGCTGTATCCCTTGCCCAGTCCTGAGATTCTCCCCAGGGCTGTTGGCCCTGCTCTCTATGGCAGGCCCTTGTGCAGCACTGTGTGGAGCTTCTCCAGCAGCACCTGGCCAGCCAGGGCCCCTGGGTCCCACCCACTGCCCCACAGCAGGTCCCCACCTGGACCTTGAAGGAGGGCCTCCACCGCCTCTCACCTGTAGGGGCCCCTGGCATTTTCCATGGCCCCCTGGGCCTGTGTGAGAACTGTCTACAGCCAGGGTGCTGGTCACCTGCTACCAGGCTCTGCTCCCTGGGCGTTCCCAGCCCACAGCCTCCAACTCTGGGACTTAGACAAAGACTGAGAATAATGTATATAGTTTTCAGTTTGAGAGAAGGGTTTTTTATTGTTGATGGGTGGGGAAAGTGGTGGCGGGGCTCTGTGTGTTGAGGAAGGAGAGGGGAGGGGGCTCTGTGGGTTGAGGTGGGAGATAGGGGGGATGGGGGTGGGGGTTGTGAGGGGAATAAATGTTTTCATTACAAACACGTGCATGTCCTGGCATTGTGCTTGGGGGTGGGCAAGGGGTAGGAGGTGTGTGGGTGGCAGGGACAGCTGGGAGCTTCTCCATGTCCTGACACTCCAGGTGGGGCCAGAGTTGGTGCAGTAGGTCTTCAAAGGTAGCCTGGGTCATTTGGAATGCGTCATCCCACTCCTGCAGCACAACACACTGTCACCAGTCCCTACTGGTGCAGTGGGTCCAGAGGTGGTGGGGCTGTTGGAAAAGGAGGGCAATGGTACTCCCAGTGATGGTGTCCTGGAACCCACAGTTGCTGAGGCTGGTGGGAGAAGCTGTGTGGTGGCAGGGGCCCTGGAAGGCCATGTACCAGTCATCCAGCATGGGGCTGGAGTGGGTAGGGGAGTTGGGTGGTGCAAGGTGGCCGAGCAGCAGGTGCGCTGAATGGTGATGGGCAAGCAGGACAGCTGAGGAAACCCTGAGGAGTAGGAGACCCTGTCCTTGGATGCCAGGGCCAGGAGCTGGGGTAGCCAGCACTGAAAAGTACAGCTGTAGCAGGAGCAGAGCAGGCATGTGCTGCCTGTGTCTCTGTCACACTGCTGGTCTGACACAGGAAGCATCAGCCCAGAGGTCACAGCGCATAATGTGTGCTTTCAAGATGGCTGCTAAGTGCTTGCAGCCATGTGTCTGGAGGCTGAAGCTCCCCCGGTGGCCACAGAGGCACACAGCAGAGCTGGCCTGACCTGGGACTAAAGTTAGTACCAAGTCCTACCATGTATAGACACTTGTCAAAAAATGGCTTAATGTGCATTACATTTAAGCCCACTCAAGTTCACATGTAGATATGCCTACTGAGTGTAGATTTCTAATTGGAAGCTGCCTTAGAAAGGGAGATGTTATACGTTTTAACCCTGTTCTTTCTCCATTTGTTATTTCTGCATTTCTTAGTCATGGGATAAAATGGATAGGCAACAGTAGGTTGGCTCCCAATCCATTTGGGGAAAGTGAGGGCCAGGACCTACCTCCCCCCCACCCTCCTTAATTTTATTTCATTGAACCACACCCCTTATGGTTTGCTTCCACAAATTTAATCATAATTTCAATGTGATTTGTGTTCCAGAATTGTGTCAAAACCTAGGTCCTAGAGCACATGGGCTATCTAAAAGGCCTTCAAAGGCATGATGCTGGAATTATGGTGGTAAACTTCTCATAGAGCAAACTCAAATAATGATGAGGTGGGAACCATAAAGAACTTTGATAGAAAAAATCGATTTGGGGGTATTTCTGAACAGACATGCCCTGAATAAGAGACCAAGCATAGTAAGACCAATGGCTTCCATGAATCAGAAATCTTCTTTTTCTTCTTGTTGGAAGATCCACACTCCCACAATTTCAATATTCAATGCACAGTTTGGTAGGGAACCAATATGAACAACTGACTTTCAATGGCCACATGGAGGGCCTTGTTAGAGCATTCACTTTGATAGAGCCTTCACTTTGTTAGAGAGTAGATCTTACATTTATTCATTCCCTTCCTTTATGACTCTAAATTTAATATCCAGGCAGATGAAGTTATTCCTGCTCAAAGCATATGTTCAAAGTGGCCTCAAATCACAGCAAACAGCCTAGAAAATGCTGAATCAACCACCATAAGGCTTGGAATATCCAGACATTCCAGCCATAAAAAGATGACAGAAGTATTCCATGTTGCATTACTTTATTATGTGGGAGATAAGATGCCAGAAATATTTTGTTAAGACTGTACACAGATGCCTCTTTAGGATGGCAAGGGCTGCGTATCACCATTTCATCACTTTGGCATTTAATATATTATTCTAACTTTTCCTACCACTTCATGCAGCAAATACATTCAATATTCAGCAGATTATTTGCATTTAAGCAACTAAATGATTCACTTTAAACTCTGAGATAGGATAGCATCCCAAAAACTAAAAATCATGAGTCAAACTCCCAAGATTTTTTTGTCTTCTATTTGAAAATACTAACCCTTAAGTTTCAAATCTTCTCTCTACAAACATGAGGGCTAGATTTTTTTTAAATACAGAATGATCACAGATATTCTTGCTCATTTACATATTCCCAAATACTAGAGCTTTAAACATCACCAAGATTTGTGACAAAACCACTATAGTTGGCATTTTCATTGACAACTTCTGGACTGTTTTTTTTCCAGGCAAATTTTGATCATCATGTTCTTGTGCAGCACAAACACTCAGTGGATTTCTACCTTTCTTCTTTGGGGGAATGGCTGGATGAAACATTCTCAGGTTGTTTATAAATTAGTCAGCACAAGTCACAAATCTGCAACCTAGAAAGAAACCATTTAAATGTATTTTAAAATAAGTTTGCAACTGGAGCACAACCCTGCTAAGCATGTTTTTTAAATAACATTATTTTATTATGTGGATAATGAGAATAACCTAAGGGTATGGGCAAAAGTGCACTTGGAATGGTTTCAAACTGAGAACAGGAGCTGCTGTTCACAAGCATGTTGTATTGTAACTGGTTGCATACACATATTCAAATAATCTGAACTCTCCCAGGTTTGTTCTCCTGATAGAAAAATTTACCCAGGACAGCATAATTATTTGACCACATACACTATTTTCTCACATATAGAATAGCCCCAAACAAAACAGGTGCTCTGTTTTTTGGAAGGCAGAAGGTAGAAAAACAGATTTTTCTAGTGTCTTGGCCAACTGCGTGACAGAGTAAATCCTCCTAGAAACATAGGGTTTCTGGGAAGTGTGGCATCAGGAACTGCTTGATATGGCAGGTTTTCCTACAATGCCATGCTTTCTGGGTACTCTATATTTTCAGGAGGATTTATTCCATGCCACACACAATTAGACCCCAGATCTCTGCAAAGGGCAGTTACAAGACAGTTAGATTTTTGCTGTTAGTAATTGTGTGTGTGTGTGTGTGTGTGTGTGTGTGTGTAACCATTGTTTTTTTCAGGTTCCATGAAATCCTCAAAACCACAATTTAGGTAGGTCACTAAATATATATATTTAGGTAGGTCCCTAATATGTATGTATGTATTTATGTATTTTATACACACACACACACGTATATGTATATGCATATATGTGTGTATATGTATATATATGTGTGTAAACATGTGTGTGTGTATGTGTGTGTATGTCTGTGTATGTATATGTATATATGTGTATATTAGGAACCTACCTAAATTGTGGTTTTGCAGATCTCACAGACACAATGGAAAAAAAGTGCTGCCGCAATCTCTGGGAAATCCAGGATTTGTAGTGATTTCCTGCAAAATCAACCAAAAAAATAAAGTGGTGATCTAGACTGAGTGAAGACACCCTCTGCCAATCAGTGGTGATGAGCAAGGCCACCAGGTCCTCTCTGCCAATGAGCAGTGAGGGGCAGAGCTGCTGCAAAATGCCAGGAAAGTTGGCTCTGTGCACTGTGAGTTAGCCGTGAAAACCCCTTTGTCTTGCTGTGACTTAATTACATCCCTATTTATATAAGCTCCTGTAAATAAAGCATTTTCATATCACAAACCTCATCACAATGCTACCAGCAGTTCACTTGCTGCTTCAGGCATAAGCTAAAGCTGATAGTTACAGCTGTGAGAGGGTTCATGCAAGACTCTACCCCTTCAGTTTGCTTAGCAGTAGGGCTCTGTGAAGCTTCATTCCCTGATTTGATTCGGCAGAGATTTGGCCCAATTTGGTGACCGAATCTCTGAATCTGAATTGACTCAGAGGACCCTTTAATCTCTCTGAATCAAATCGGAACCCCCCTAATCGATTTGGAGAGATTCGGAAAGATTTGGCAATTCAGGCATAGACACCGGTTTAAATGTTTTTTCTACATACCTCAAAGTAGCAGGCAGCTCATGAATGCTGCAATGCTGGGGCACATGGAGTGTCCCACAGAAGCAGGGGAGACTCCTCAGTGCTCTCAGCAGCAGACCCAAAAGTAGACCAGAAGCACTCCTGGGTCTACCAGGGAGCATGCAAGCCCCTCCCCCCCCGTACCCCGGCAGCTCAGCAACTGGTGCCTCCTGGGTCTGGGGGGGCACCTGGGGTTCCCCCACAGCTGATTGCTGAGCCAGAGGAGGTCCGGGGGTCCCCCCCTGTGTGCTCCCCGGAGGACCCGGAAGTTCGCCGCTGAACATGTGGAGGGCCCCCCTGTACTCCTGTGGGACGCTTCATCCACCCCAGAATCGCAAAATTCATGGGCTGCTTTGGTACCTTGAGGTATGTAGAAAAAACATTTAAACCTGTGTCCACGTCTGAATCATTGATTCTCCGAATCAGCATCAAATCTTCAGATTTGGATTCAGCTGAATCGGATTAGGGACAGTGATCTGAATCAATGAATCAAATCACTGTCGTTATTTGGGCTGAATCAGAATCCAAATTAAATAGTACCCACTTCGCACACCCCTGCTAAGCAGACCCAAGTGACAGCCATTTTGGTAGCTGCATAACATTCACAGTGTCTCTAAGAGAGTTTTATTTTAGTGAAAAAAAAAAGAGCATCCCTCCTTAAATCACCCACCCCAAATTTGGGAGTTCTGATTTGCAGAAAAAAATGTGTGTGTTGTATGTGATAAAATATGGTATTCTATGCTCAGGTATTAACACTTGAGAAACACATTTTGTGAGTTTTTTCACCAAAGAAATAAAGTGATTTACAAGCAGCTTCCACTTGCAGCAGGATCAATCATTCATGAATCGTCTGAGCACCCCAGACAGTTTTTTGGTATGTTTTGTTTGTTTGGTGGGAACTTCATTTATGGATTTTTCATGCTGATCTAATTGATTTGCAGAAGGGCTAACAACCCTATTTCCTGCACCTGGTTTGACAATTGATACCATCTGGTTCATTGGATTAGCAGCTGTAGTTCACAACTTCTATCAAATCAGACACATTTGACAAGAGTTCTGCTTCTTTGGTCTCTTCCAATTCATATCCCCCTTTATATGCTGAAATGTGCAGAGCTTCTTCATTGCAAAGCAAGGTTTCTTTAATTTAAAGGACAAGGATAATAGGATGATGATAATTATTATTCCAGTCTAGTTAAAACTCACTGGGGAAAAGTGCATCATGCCTATGGCAAACAAGAGAGGATGAATTAACACTGAAGGACACATCTGCATTTTATTTACTTCAGTGAAGATGGAGGGTGCTCAGCATCTTAAAGGATCAGAGCATTCATCATGAAGAAAATAAATATAATTATCCCATTTTATGAAATAGAACCCAGGTCTAATTCATAGCTATGTTTAATCCACTAGAAAACAGTGACTCCGTTTCAGTATACTCCATGATCCTGAGATTTCCCCCTTTTCCGTTTATCAGACTGGGATAAATTGGCATATTTTCAAATATTGCTTCTTTTACATACAGTTTTACTGTTAAGAAACTAAAGCACGGATAGAGAGACCTTTTTTTTTTTTTTTTTTCCAACTGATGAACCCGGCAAAAGCCCAGTCAGCTGGGTTCTAACCTTGGTGTCCATCTATAAAACAGATGATAATGCTTGTCTACCTTATAGGACAACATACCTTAATCATGATTCCAAATTATATAGGCAAAAGTATACTATGAAAGTGGTAGATAGAAATCTCAGGATCCCTATATTTAAACAATATATTTTAAGTGCTCACCCCTTATATATTGCTCAAAAAATATCACTTGATATAGACTAGACTTTTTCATCTTCTGATCTACTGTAACAACTGCAAAGAAACCTGCATGACCTCAGAAATTGGAAGTAGTCTAATTTAGGGGTCAGCAACCTATGGCCACTGGCTTTAACCCACAGAGCTGGGAGCTTTCAGTGGCATTTGGCACAGGGGGCTTTGCCCATGTTGTACTGTTGCCAGGTGGCTGGGAGAAGTGGCACAGCAGCTGGGCCCTGATGCTGGGCCTCTTCAAAACTGAGCTGTGTCAGTCTGGCCTGCCACCAGGAAGCATTGCTGACTGCTGGTACAGCCAGCATAGAAAGCAATCTAGTA
Organism: Alligator sinensis; assembly: GCF_000455745.1. NCBI lineage: Eukaryota > Metazoa > Chordata > Crocodylia > Alligatoridae > Alligator > Alligator sinensis. The sequence continues at coordinate 162,287 of NW_005843159.1, read as the reverse complement.
CAGCTCTATATTGAAGAATGGCAATACTTATCTGAGCTAATTAGTCCACCCAAATCACCATAATAAAGAGGATATACTGCTTCCTGTTTAAGAATTAGGACCTGTGGAGCAGGGCAGCACCTCAGCATGATACTGTCTGGTGCAATGGGAATTTGTAGGGTTATATTAGAAGCCAACCTGTGGCAGCTCATCGGCCCACCAATAAATTACAAATCAGCACTTGAGGATCCCTTATGCGGACAACCTAGCAAACTATTGTCAAGCATCTAACTTTCCATTTCTGGTTAACATGATTGTGAAGAGTGTGGTGAGACCTTCTTCCTGTTTCCTTCTTGATTATGTGTAAATGTTAGATATCTGTATGGTTATTACTTAATCTTTTGATACTGGCTCACTTATGACAGGGCTGTTCTTTTTTTTCAGATGTTTTGTTTCTAATTTTTGGGAAGATTCCATAGATGCACCTGGTGTTATTGAGAGGGCTAGTGACCAGGCTTCCTTCCAGCCTGAAAAGGCTGATCACAGTCAACAGATCTATGGTAAGTCCCTGTTGTGTAAGTCCTGTACTATCCAGGCCCTGCATATCTACACTGGATAGGACAGTTACACTAACATAGCTGCACTGATGCAAAATTCCATGACAGAAAAGTCCTAAGCCTCTCTCATCACAACCAATTAGCACTATTGGATATCTTAATGTTCTCTAAGGAGAGAGGTATGGGAGAAGGTTAGCTGGTTGGAGTTTATCAGGATAAGCTACAAATAAATGCTGGCAGGATTTGGGAAATTAATGGAAGATTTGGCAAATCTTATAATTGCACCTTTATTTTGATGGCCTGTATTTGCCATTTTTTACCTAAGTCTGCAGATAGAGTTGGATTTACAGGAGGTACTATATGATTATATAGCATCTTTTTTAAAGCTTTTTTCTGATAAGGAGAGGATTACTAGTCCTTTCTATCATGATCTATGCCTTTATAACTATAACAGTAAACTATTGCAATTTTCTCTGCATGGAACTACTTCTTCAATCAATAGGGAAACTCAAGCAAGTGCTTCAGATGATGGACTTTTTAGCAGAATGTCTATCCATACACATTATCAATATCTGGTATCTATACTTGCTGCCTATTGCTACTGGAAGGGAGAATACGTTTTAACCCCAAAAGCCATAAATGGGAAGCACTGCCAGAATATTCTACATGAAAGGTTCTGAACAAAAAACAAATGGACAGAAAACCTAGGAACTATAATAACAAATGTATGATCATGCAATAAATTCATAACCATGAATAAGCATGTTAGACCAAGCAATTATGTTATATGTACCATTTTAATAGATGTGCAGATATTTGCAAACCTTAAAAATGTCTCCGTTAGGGTCCTTCAAATTTAACCTATTCTTGAAAATAATGCTAAATTTGGGTGTGATACCATCACATTTTATTGGATGTATTTATCAAAAATCATATTAGTTTCTATAATTGTATGCATCCACTTAATATAGTGGTAGGTATTTAAATACACAAAATTATTTACAGAAACATTCACAAAGTCACCTAGAAGCAGAGATTGGACAGAGACAATTTCAGCCCTAAGCAAATGTGAGAAAATAATGAGACAGTTAATTAAATGTGTTACAAAAATTAGTATTTCAGTCTTCCCATATCTGGAACTACTGCTGCTATTGAAACAATACTTCCCATTCAGTGTTTTCATCCATAAAGTACATCTCAACTATTAATACATGAAACACACATTGTTTGATTAAAGAACAATTTGGTGAAGGCATGAGGTGCTTTAAATGACCTATTACTTCATTAAAAAGCTCTTAACATATAGCACTTGAATCACTGAAGAAATAAGCCCTTCATGGAGACAGTTACCAGCAATGAAATCTTAACAATCTGTTCAAAAAATAAAACTTTGAGGATCTCTGAGAACAGGTAGCCGACAACTTTCTATTCAATACACTGTCAGCAGGACAGCTTTTGAACAAGGTATTCATTAAAATTACTACCATTTCCTAAGAGAAAAGGATATCCAACTGCTGTTTGACTATCAAGAAGGTCATTGTTTGTTTCAATGAGAAATGGTAAGATCAATGGCAGCTCCACTTTTCCCTAGAGTGTCTATTAAATTTCTATCAGATGATTTCATACAGTTCAATGCTAGATATGGTATAAACATCTCTAGAACAATTTATACAACCTACTACTTTTCCCACATATAAATATATAGCAAACACCCACCTTTCTTAAATTTGATCTATCTATCTAGCTATCTATAAATAGTTGGGGAAAATACAAATATTTGCTGCCATCGTGATTTTATATGCTGATGAGGTGCTATGGTTTTGACCTTTGATCTGAAATCTCTGAATTTTATATATATATATATATATATATGCGAGGGCTGTATGTGTATATTTATATTACCTTAATAGATATTCCTATCTTCCTAAAATGGAAAAAAAAAGGTTAGCAGTATACTGATGGAGTGTTATGGGCATTTGGTTGGGTTGTCTACAGATTGAGAGTCACTGATTCATGAAATTTGAGCTAGTTTTTGGAAAGAAAATTAACTGTCATTTCATACCTCCTTCTCTGCCCCTGATGCAGGGGAAATTAACTAGCTTTAAGAATGCAGTATTTAAAACATAATACTTCAGGAAAAATAAGTTTAATATTTTTGTCTTATGTTTTGCTTTCAGTATTAGTATTAAAATATCTCCAGGTCTATCTAGTATATCTATTACTTTACTGTCACTTATGAGTTCACTCCCATTAAAGTTAAACTGTATTGTGGCAACATGTTTTTATTGTAAGTGGATGTGGGGGGAGCAGTGATAACTGTAAAGGATGACTCTGTTTAAGATAATTTGCAATAGTTGTCTACATGCAGAAATCCTGTAAAGACCAAGCATTGCATGACCTTGGCCACTGCTTTTGGAACTGGATAAATAAATTGGCCCATAAATTGATAGAGGTCTTTATGCTGCCAATAGTGAGATGCGTATTAAGATGTAGGTGATTATATTTCCCACCAACCTTAATTAACACACTACACCATTGTCATAAATGGTAATTACACCAACCCCAATGCTAGATAAAGTAAATGCCATCTATACTTTGTGTTTTTGCCTTTTCCATTCAATACTCATTGGATAAAATTAATAAATAACAGCAAAATGGTTTCTGCCCCACTGGGCTAAGACCCAGAACTCAGGATCCCCTCCATCCCAGGATAATGCCCATATCACTGAACTTCAAAGCAAGTCTTCCTCTGGTTTACTCTGATTCTGGCTGACCAGCTTCACCAATAGGGATGGAGGATCCCCTTGGCTCTGCTTAACCTATAGCCTGCAGGATATGATACTTTGCTAGGAAGCAGGAGATGTTCAAACACACTCAGAGGTGGCAGAGATTGGATTGAGACCACTAGCCTATTGGGCTAATTGGAGTGAGGACCCTTTTCTGCTGTCCCCCACTATGCAGTTTTCAGGGGGAGTAGCATGTAAATCTACTTAGGAGGCCCAAAGTGGTTAAAGTTATTGGTATAAGTGATTCTTACCTGTCTCAAGGTAGAATCGGATTTGGTGTTTAGTCTGTAGGTTGTTCTTGAGTATACAAGATTGACAACCAAGATGCACTGGTTAGTTTTATCTGTATTTATTTCAGTTACAGAGTCAGAATAATTTCAAAGAATAATCTCTGATGCAAATATAAAGTATACGTTCTAAACATTTATTTTGCACAAATAGCCTGTAAAATTCATTGACAATTCTTTAGATCCACAAATATTCTTGAAAGTAAGCTCATTCCCTGAAAATGAAAAGAATGGTAAAATTATATTCAGGTACATATTTTCTTTTAAGCTATTCACCTACCTCCAGTAATAAATCACAAGAGATATCAGATGCATATAAGTAATGTGGAGACTAAAATCAATATTTGTTTTTGTTTGCCAAAATATTTTTCTCTCTCACTTTCTAAAGATAAAACATGATGAGACAAAAATTTGTTTATCTAAAAACTAAACATAGCATATTACATTCACTGAATTACCAGAGATATTAACAGATTTGTTTCAGAAAACTGTGGATAAAGGAGGTTGTACACTGTGAGGTACAAAACATTTTAAAAAGTTCAGATACATAAAGCTATAGAACAGAGAGATAATATCATTCACTCTTTTGAGCCACATCTTTTTTAGTTATTTAATAGTTAATTCATATTTGATATAGTTCAGTTAACCAAAAGAAATAATTTAACAAAAACATAAATAACATTGGTATTCTGCCCACTCATTGGAACAGAATACAGCACATAAATCACACTTGCACACTTGTCAAATAATCTCTTTAATAAAGATTTCTCTTTTCTAATTCATATAAAGAATTTGGGCCAGATCCTTTGCTACACTTGCCAAGGGGCAGAGTCCATATCAGCAGTTCCAGTGCAGTTCCAGACAAGATTTATAGGGGCTGTCTAAAAGATATAATTGGAACATGTACATATATGACAAAAGCCTAAGCTCTGGTAGCATCTTAATGATATCATATGATGGTGGTAATGTTATCAGGTCAGGAATGAGCCAGAGAAGGAAAAGAATGGAGACTGGTAGGGCTGTGTGAAACTTTGGTCCCTGATTTGATTCGTCCTGATTTGGTGGTTGAAGCTCTGAATCTGAATCGAATCAGAGGACCTTTTAATCTCTCCAAATTGAATTGGAACCCTTCAAATTGATTAGGAGAGATTCGGAAATATTTGGAGATTTGGATATAGACACAGCTATAAATGTTTTTTCTACATACCTCTAGGTACCAGGTGGCTGGTGAATGCTGTGATGCTGGGGTACATGGAGTGTCCCACAGAAGCATAGGGGGCTCCCTAGTGCACTCGGCAGCAGACCCAGAAGTGGACGAGAAACACGTCTAGTCAACTTACAGGTCCACTGGAGAGCATGTTGGCGGCCCCCCACCATGCTCCCCTGGCTCAGTGACTGGTGCCTCCTGGGTCTGCGGGGGGCACCTGGGGTCTCTTGAGGGACAAGCACTAAGCCAGGGTAGTGCAGGCCACCCCCCCTCCCCACTCGCCGGCAGACCCTAAAGTGGACCGGTAGTACTTCTGGTCCACTTCTGGGCTCACTGCCGAGCATGTGCAGGCCCCCACCACACTCATGGGATGCTTCATCTGCCCCAGTATTTCAGCATTCACAAGCCACGCTGGTACCTTGAGGTATATAGAAAAAAAAAACATTTAAAGCTGTGTCTATGTCCAAATCACTGATTCTTTGAATCTTCAGATTTAATCTTCAGATTCGGATTTGGCTGAATCAGTGACAGTGATCCAAATCAACGAATCAAGTTACTGTCCCTTATTTGGGCCAAATCCAACTCAATGTGAATTGGATAGGGCCTGCTTTGTACACCCCTAGAGACTGGCAGACTAACTTCTCCTCAGTTCTTCTATTCCTCCCTCTCTATAAGATGATCACTGCCACCATCTCTCTCTGCTTTCATCTACCGCCCCAACCCCATGCACACTCAACTTCCTCAGAGTGCAGCTAGGTTATTTGTCTATAATGTCAATGTAAAGCACCATGTGAAGAATAGATGATGGTAGTGGTGCTCATAGCCCTATAGACCAGACAAATGGCTCAGGGATGGCCCACAGGCCCAGTTGGGTTCTGCACCATGCCCATTTGCCAGGATTGGGGTGGGTATCCTCTATGACCCCTGCCTTGCCAGAGCCTGATCCTGGTCAGTTGGGAAAAGCATGTGACTCCTAGACCTTGATCCCAGCTGGGTGGGGGCAGTTTTAGTCCTCAGGGCCTGATCTCAGCGTGCAGGGATTGAGCAGAGGTGATAGACAGAGGTGATGCAGGTCCTGATCCCAAGCTGATGGTGGTGGCCCAGGATTCTGTGCTGCCTCTGCCTGGATGCAGTCAGGCTCCAGGGGTCATGCACTGCCCCCACCTGTCCTCCATACACTGGGATTGGGCCCTTGCTACCCTGCATGTCCAATCTAGTGTGCAGGGTGATAGCCCATGGAGTTCCCATGGATTTCTGGGGAGCCCTATGGGCTGCATGCACAGTCCTGGGGGCTTTATCCAGACCATAGGCTAGGGGCTGAGCACCCCTGAATTATGGCATAAAGATTTGCCACTACAACTTATATATAGTTTATGTCCTTTTTACCATTACGGTATTCAAAAGTCTACTCTTATGTAAACTCTCACATGCACAGTTAACTTTACCTCCATGAATAGTCATTATAGAAAAAGTTAAAAAGGTTTGCATGGGTCTTCAGGATCATGCCCTAAGCAATGTGACTATAACTTGCTATGCATGATTATTCTCTCCCCAGAGCAGAATTCTGTGTAATATCGTCTTTTGCTTTGGTAATTTATTTCACTTCATATTGTAACTGATTATGCTCAAAGCAGGTCAGGAATGGATATTGGTAGCTTCTTGATCTTGGGACCACATGTACACTGGTCTAGGACCTAGCAAGGTCTTGAGTATCTGGGTTCTCTGTTCCTTACTATAACTGTGATTTAACTTTAATGTAAATTAACAATCTTAAGGTGATCAAGGTCTGGGAATCTTGACCTGTTAATGTAAAAAAGGTGCCAATTCAGTTTAGGACACAGGAAAGGTTTTAGATTAATGAAAAGTGAGCGTCACAAACATGAGAGAGTGAGAGAAGGATAAAAATCTATTATAGATAGATACATCTAACATATAAATTGCATGTATGTGGATAGACAGATGCACACACACACATACATACACCCACACAACTGTATCTATTTTAATGTACTTTATTTTGTTCCAGTAATTAGCTGCTGAAGAAGCTATTTTTGCAGGCATGACACTGTTCCCCTCCCCCACAAAAAAAAAATTTAAACAAAGATTTTAATAGAAAGAAATATTAAAAATCCATTGAGACTCAATTATTTTTAGCTTAGTAGAAACTCTGAGAATGTTGTCACATCCATGTATGACTGACCCTGCCGTGACTCAAAACCTACAAAATTACAAGGAAATATAATTAGCGAGGGTATAAAATGGCTCAAAGGCACAAGCAAGGACAGAAGCTGTACAATACATTTCTAAGACATTTTTTTTTCCTTTTGTCATCTATGCTTTGAATATTTGGCTTTCCTAATACCATAATTGTCTAGAACTTGTAAATGGGAAAAACATGTTGGCTACATTTCTCCTTTTCCTTATACAGCCATGGGGTAGGGAATGTACAACTACCTTGGCAGGCTTTGAATGGACAACAGGAGACCCTGTCAGAATTGCACCCCTAGGGTCAGTGTAGCTTAGATTCCATTGCATAAGGAACAACTGTATCTCAACAGAAACAGGCAAGAGGGAAGAGTGGGTAATGCTTACATTTCAAAGAAATAGACATGGGAAGCCTTGTCTGCTGGCTATCCAAATCACTGTTCCTCCATTCTTTATCATTGGTCTGGGTTGGTGATTGATAATATGTTGATTGATTCTATATACTCTTTATATTTGAAGTGAAAACAAAACAGTTAGGGGTGATGTATTTGATCAAATTCTAAGAACATAGCATGTCATTCTTATCTCTTTGGAGACCCTACCCTTTCTGTTCTTCTGTTTCCACTCTAACTGTGTGACAGGGATTATGTTCAAAGCACACACAAATCTTCCCTTCTACAATCTCCCTCTCCATTTCTCCCCATTAAAAAAAAGTGTGTGTGGGGGGGAGGAGAACACACATGCACACACACCACTAAGAAAGTCTTAAGGTAACAGTGTTGGTGAATTGGAACAGATTTTAAAGTGTTTTGGCTTACAACTCACTCACAGTTCTCTTCCAACCCTCCCCGCATCACCCTCCCCCAAGTAAAAGACTATAACATCCTTTTTGTTAGTTGTCTGCTCCAAAAGTCTGAGATAAAACATGCTGACTCCAGTGGGCTTTGGGTCAAGCCCTAAGTGTGACCCTTGGAAAATATTCTGCAGCCCTGCCGTGCTCAAGCATTCAAAAATCATGGATGAAGCCCAAAAGAAAAATCATAAAATTGATTAAAAAATCAAAGGGTTTTTAAAAATAAGGTGTGCATTCCCTTATCTTCAGGTTGTCTAGCTTTTCTGAAATGCTTAGGTCACATTTTCATGCTTCTTTATTCTGTAACCAGTCTAGAAATAGCCTGGTTGCAGACAGATAGACACTTTGTTTTAAATGAACAATACTAAATAACACAAGACTTGCAATGAGATCATAGGGGTTAGAAATACTGATTTGCCCACTGCATTTGAAAATGCATGCTCAGTTTCTGGGTGAAAGGGTGGCCGGTGAAGTTCACCATTCCTTCCCATCAATGCTTCATCATTTTCAGGTGCAGAGCCTTGTATAATCTTCCTGGCCTGAAATTCAGAACAAGAGCAGCCATAGGCAGAAACTCAGAACTCCAGTCTATTCCATGAAAAATCAGTGGAGCCTATATGCATCTGCAAGTTGCCAGTGGGTCAGTGTTTTTAAGTAATTTTGAGAGCACATTGTATTGAACGCAACATAATGTCAGATCACTTGGGCAAAATGATCAACATCAATAGTAGTAAATGGACTATGTCATGATTGTTAAATGCTAAGTGTCATAAACCTGTCCACTGGGAATCCCCAGAGTACCAAGTCTCCCCCAGGGAGTAGCCCTGAGGGAGCTCCCTATCCTAACACTTCATATCCTCTGCCCTTAACCTGGAGTCTGCAGAAACAGTGAAAGAAGCCCCAACTCCATTTCTGAGTTTTGGAAGAAGAAATTATAGGTTTCCTCTCTCTGTAGAGAGGGTCAGCCTGAATACCACTTACCCAGAAGCCACCCCTTACACAGGCAACCAGTAAAGAGACAAATAACAAAAGGTTTTATTAAGAAAACAGAACAATCATAAGAAACCATAACCATATGTTGAAATACAGGCAGAGATGTAAGAGTAAACAAGCACACAAAAATACCAAAACACTGACCTGTTCTTACTCTACAGCTTAAACCCAAAGATGCAGTTCTTAGCCAGTTTCAAGGGTCTAAATGAAGCTTCTGGTTCTTCCATCATGGTTTTCTTCATTCCCCTGCTTGCATAGTTTACCCAGTCTGGTTGGTGGGGGCTCAGCCTCTCTCCCTTGTATCTGGGAAGACTGAAGACAGCAGCCATGCTCTTTAGATTTCATAGACATTAGGGCTGGAAGGGACCTCAGAAGATCATCAAGTCCAGCCCCCACCCGAAGGGCAGGAAGTCAGCTGGGGTCATAGGATTCCAACAAGATAAGCATCCAATTTAATCTTGAATGTGTTCAATGTAGGTGCTTGAACCACCTCCGATGGCAGGCTATTCCAGACCTCGGGAGCTCGGACAGTAAAGAAATTCTTCCTCATGTCCAGCCTGAAATGGTCTTGCAGTAGTTTATAACCATTTGAACTCGTCATCCCTTGGGGCACTCTGGTGAACAAACGTTCCCCTGGATACCGATGCTCACCCCTGATAACTTTATAGATGGCCATCAGATCACCCCTGAGCTTGTGCTTTTCCAGGCTGAAGAGCCTCATAGATCTCAGCCTGTCATCATAAGGTCTGTTTTCCTGACCTCTGATTATGCACATGGCTCTTCTCTGGACTCTCTGAAGCTTCTCCACATCCTTTTTGAATTGAGAGGCCCAAAACTGGACGCAGTACTCCAACTGCGGCCTCACCAAGGCCGAGTACAAGGGGAGAATGATGTCCCAGGATTTGCTTGAGAAGCATCTATGGGCCGAGTCTATAAGGATGCTGCAGGTTTTTCCTCCCAAGGTGGAGAACCTTGCATTTTTGAGTGTTAAACACCATCAGGCTTTCATCCGCCCATTTTCTGAGCCTGTCCAGGTCAGCCTGGATCGCCCTCCTGTCTTCAGGTGTGGATGTTTTGCCCAAAGTTTGATGTCATCAGCAAACTTGGCCAGTACGCTTCTGACTCCAATGTTTGCATCATTAATGAAGATGTTGAACAATATGGGTCCAAGGATAGAGCCTTGGGGGACCCCACTGGTCACAGGGCACCATGACAATTGACTTCCGTCAATTACCACCCTCTGGGTCCAACCACAGAGCCAATTTCCCAGCCAGATCGTGGTGGACTCAAGGCCACAATTGGCCAGTTTCACCAAGAGATGATCATGGGATACCAGATTGAAGGCTTTTTTGAATTCAAAATATATGACATCAATCTCTTCTCCCTTGTCCAGGTGATAGGTCACCTGGTCATAAAAGGAAATGAGATTGGTCAAGCAAGACCTTCCCGCAACATACCCATGCTGGCTATCCCTCAGGATATTGGCGTCAGCCAGTCCATTAAGGATGGCCTCTTTAATAAACTTTTCTAAGATCTTCCACGGGACAGAAGTCAGGCTGCTGGGCCTATAGTTTGCCATATCCACTTTCCTCCCTTTCTTGAAGATAGGCACCACATTGGCCTTCTTCCAGTCTTTGGGCACTACACCAGAGCGCCAGGAGTTCTCAAAGATCTGTGCCAGAGTCCGGGCTATGATGCTTACCAGCTCCTTGACTACCCTGGGGTGTAGATTGTCAGGGCCAGCTGACTTGAAGGTATCCGGCCTGTCAAGGTGTTCCTTCACAAGGTCAGCATTGATGGAGGACAAGGGATCTCCCTCTCCCAGACCTCCCTGTCCCGTAGTGGGCATGGGCATCCCATGGGACTGATGAAAGACCAACGCAAAGTACCCATTTAATAGGTTGGCTTTTTCCTGGGCATC
>NW_005843159.1:146948-151489 GCF_000455745.1 Alligator sinensis | reverse complement strand
GCAGAGGTCCAATATTGCCTTTGCTTTTTTTCTGGCTCCCCATACATCTGAAAAAGGACTTTTTTATTGTCCTTGATGCTCAAAGCTAGTTGGAGTTCAGTTGAAGCCTTGGCTTTCCTGGTTTTCTCCCTGCAGGACCGGACCAGTGCAGAATATTCCTCCTGTGAGGTGAATCCCATCCTCCATCCTTTGTAGGCCTTTCTTTTCAGCCTCAGGAGGTCTGCTAGATCCCTGGAGAGCCAGGGGTGCTGCTGTGCCCTCTTGCTGCCTTTCCTCTGAGATGGAATAGAATTAGCTTGTGCATTGAGGATCGCTCCCTTGAGGAGCAACCACTCTTCCTGGACTCCCCTCCCCCTGGGGTTGTGGTCCCTTAGGGCTTCACTAACAAGCCTCCTGAGCTTGTCAAAGTCGGCTTTCCTGAAGTCAAGGACTTCAGTATTGCTGACTGACTTGCCAGCTTTATGGTGGATGGTGAAGGTGATCAGCTTGTGGTCGCTGTCACCCAGCTTCCCATCAGTCACTAGGTCACCGATTTGGTCATCCCCAATAGCCAGTACCAGGTCAAGCAGTGCTTTACCTCTCTAGGCAGATTTAAGTACCTTTTCTAATCTGGTTATTAAGATACATCACCCTTTCATTTCTAGGGGGCTCACACTATGCCAGTAATTTCTTGACACCCCCAAAAGTATGCAGAGAGACCAATATACAAACAAGTCAAATACTAATTCTTAGCCATTGACTCTTCTAGGTGTGACCAATCATGGGCAGTTCAAGTTAATCACCACCCTACTGACATCCTCAGTTGAAATGTTAAGATACATCAAAATTACATTTATATCCAATACTATAAAATAAACATGGGCAAGAGAACTGAACACAGGTCTGCACTAGCTAGAATTAAAGACCAAACACCCCAATAGCAAACCTATCCATGCATGCCACGTGGTGAAACCCCAGAAGTAATTTCATCTTAGGGTATGTCCATGGTGCTCAGTTGCACCTTCAGCCCCTTTTTCCACCTCTCAAGTTCATCGTTCAGTTGACCAGGCTGACTTCTTGCAAGCTACTCCAACTACTCAAAAAAGAGAACTGGGCTGCAGCTCTGGTAACAGTAAGAGTTGGGGTGATGGGGTGCATACAGACATTCAAAAGATCTGAGAGAACTGTATTGATTTTGTTCCCCTCCCCTCCCGGACTGGTCTGGGAAGGAAGAGGAGAAAAAGGTACTGCTCCATTCTTCTTTGCCAAACTGGGGACTGCCCAGTTTCAGTTTGGGAAACAAGGAAGGGGTTTTGCCCGGTTCCCATTGTCACCCTCGTCACCTAGACTGTCAGCAGGGGTGGGGATTTTGTTGCCCTTGCTGATCTACTGGAGAGCAGAAGTGAGGATTGCAAAGCCCAGGGGTTGGGAACTAGAGACAGGGAAGATATCCCCTCTGGTTCACATGTCCATGGGCTTTAAAAGCCATGTGTGCTGCCCACCTGGGTGGCACACGTGCTGACTAAAAATCTGGACAGCCAGGATTGAGGATTAGGGAGGGTGTCTTTAGCCCTATTTCCCTGCACCTCTGACTTTACTGGCTGCACGTGAGGTGATTTAAAACTCGGGATGTGTAAAATCACCCAGGATGGCAAGTCAATTGCATGTTGTGTGTTATATTATTTGTCTTTGTTCATTTCAGAAAAAATGTTACATAAACCTATGGAAATCATATACTCTATAGACATATTAATGCAAATAGATTCAGAGTTCAAGCTGGCTTTTATTTTTATTTTTTATGTAATTGACTTTTATAGAAATGTTTGTACATTTTTATTTCCATTAAGGAGGGAAAAGGAAATGTAAATTTTACATTGATTGTCAAAAAGTAAGTGCCATAATGGACTAATGTAGAAAATACATATGATGCAGGTAAGTATGTAAAACATCTCACTATATATGTCTGCACACTGGGAAACTTAAAGATTCAGTGATCTTGTTTTCAGGATGTTTAAATAGCATAAATACGCACTATATTCAGACAAAGGATGCAAGTTATCCAAGCATGTTAGACATAAGTGGGAGGTTCACTTAATAAGACTAAGCTCCTGATCCCAGGTCAACATGGCTCCCTAACTATACATTTGGAAATGAGAGATAGGAAATGATTCCTTTCAGGAGTTGCTATGGAGTGATTATATAACACTATACTGCAGTCAAAACATACCTGATGTCCAACAAATAAACTGATATTCTGTTACCATCTGGACTTTTTATATGAATTTTAGATTACCTGTACATTCTAGGATCATATTGAAATCTGCTGAGGGTACAGTGTCCGACAGTGGATTTTTGACTGCATGTTTTAGCCTCCATATTTCCGGCCTGTAAAAAATCACAAAATCTCAGATAGCAGCACAAAGTATGCACAGCTTCTCACCACAACTCCTTCTATGTCAGTGTTATCATTTTACAGATCAGTTAGATTGTAGGGAGGCAACATGAATGTGAATAAAAAGTTAACCTTGTAATTGGCCTTGCAAGTTTAAAAGGATTTATAGACATCTCTTAAAATAAAGCACTGCAGGAAAAAATAATGAATAATGACACTGTAGGATGAAAATAAATATATGTAGTACTGAGCTTCAATCTGGGGGGTTAAAGATCCAAAGACAACTGATTTTTCTGGAACCTATTTAAGAACTGTGAATTCAATGTTCATTTTTGAGACTATCAACATAAAATAGCAAGAGAGGCAAAAGCTCAGCTAATGTGGAAGTATTCTTCATTTTTATGAGACTATATTTGCAGTAGAGGAGTAAAAAATTTTAATCCACAAATATATTCCAGTATAAAAATATATTGAAAATAATCACAGATAAAATGATTTTTTCCCTAAATGATAGGACTAGCATGATAATTAATAATTACTTTGTACAAACTCTCCCAACGTGGTCAAGTAGAACACTGAAATATCACCCATTTTTTGGTGATTAATTCCTCTCCAGGGTAATGCACTTCTAAGCCCTTTAAGTCACTGAACAGTCAACTTAATACATCTTTCTCTGGTCCCTCTATGACATGTTTGCAAGCTCAAACTTCTTGCCTGAGATCTTCCTTGAAGTGTGGTATTCTACAGTCCAGCTTTTTGAAGACTTGTCTACACTGCTTTTGGCCAATCCCCAGACCACAACTGAGATGTCGTCTTACCCACTCATTTCTGTTTAGGATGCACCAAATCTAGGCAATCAGGCAGTGGTACTAGAATGTGCAGCTTAGCTCCATTCTTAGGCTTTCTGGCTTAGCTGTGATTATTGGAGCATGACTAGATGCTTAGATGACTACTCTAAGACAGAAACACTGACTGAATTCTGAATTTTAGTGCATGCTGAGCAGGACTAAGTAGGGACAGCATGCTTCTGTACAATGGTCATGGACTTGGCATGGGTATAGAGTTAACATGGATTTAGATACCATAATTAGTGTCTCAGATGTACAGAACCAAGAGAAAAAATATTTGGAGGTGGTGGAGGCAGATAGCACAGTCAGCTTCAAAAGGAGGTTGGATAAATTCATGGATGATAGACCTATAACTGGCTATTGAACAGAATGGTTGGAGATGTTTCCTCTGGCATCTCTACACCAATAAATGGTGAATGCTGGAAAGGGTATTGAATATATATTGATATATCACTCTGGATATATTCAGTAACATGCTCTCCCTCTATGGAATCAATGCCTGCCACTGTTGCAGACAGGATACTAGGCTAGATGCACCACTGTTCTGACCCATTATGGCACTTTCTATGTTCTTAAACTCCCCCCACCCTGCCCTATTTATCGTGCAGCAAGTTACCCCGGGGGTTGGTTGGGAAGTCTGGGGCCAGCACTGGACTGTCCCCAGAAGCCTAACATACGGTTCTGGGGGCCTCCTGGGGCTGCAGCCACAGTGATCCTGTTGTGTGGAGCCTGGCTGGCAGCTGAAGCATGGCTCTGGGTGGCCCAGCTCTGCTTTTTAGCAACTCACACTGCCTGAGCATGTGGTGCTCCAGGTTTTTTTTTTCCACAGGATATCCAGGGGTCAAAAAAAGCCATGAAAAAAAACCCAAACTGGAGCAGTGCATGCACGGGCAGTGTGCCCTTGCAGTGTGGAGAACATCAGACTGTGTGGTATGTGGCACTGCAAACATGTTTGCAGTGCCACATACTGTATGACCATACTCATCTGGACATGCCCGTTGTGTCAATATTTAAAAAAAAAAGAAAGTTACTATGCAAAATAGACTCCATAGTATTAGTGCATAGTTGCATGGCACATACTACAAAGTTTTCCATGTAAATGAAAACAAAATGATTAGTATTGAATGTATTATACATTAATTGAATATTAGTTTGAGGAATACAGGTGCATTATTCTATATAAAATAATCCCTTACCAGTTCAGTACCATCTGTTAACTTTTGATAACAGTGAGGTATGAGGCTAAAAGATACTTAAATTTCAACCAAAGAACAACAGTAATATGTTGATCAAATATTAGAAGTTTTTGCTTAGACGTTTGT
>NW_005843159.1:121258-146938 GCF_000455745.1 Alligator sinensis | reverse complement strand
GCTGTGGTGAGGAAGGGATGCACTTTCTAGGAACATAATGGGGGCATGGGAGTAGGGGTGTCAGATGCAGAATTGCTCAACCTTAGACTGACCTTGGCTTCTGGACCAGACTGGCTTTACTTATTGTTTCTTTGAAGGACTCCTGTCTTCTCACTATGCCTATTTTAGAGAATGAGGAAGGATGGGAGAGGGTAAAAACCTTTTTGGTCTCTGATGTATTTCAATTTGTCTTCAACACAAATGTCCTATCAGCCCCATGGCACTGTGGGGTAGGATGGGACATTGAATCCTGACATAAGCGGGTTGCTTATGACTCTTGCTGAGTTTGAAGGGATGAATGCTACAGCTCCTGCCCCAGTGTTGTGGGAGGCTGGTTGAGTCTGGTTTCATTCCAGTGTTTGGGGTCGGGGAGAGGAGTTATCAGCTATTCTCAGCAGTTTAGGGTGGCCCTGATAGAGATAAGGGCAGCCTGACCAAGACAGATTTATGTTCCCAGATGCTGACTGATGATGAGGCACAAAATGCCCAAGGCTATGGGCTGGGTGCCTCTGATCTAAGGAAAGGAAGGGAGGGGCACATGATGTGTCCAGTGCTGACTGCTAAATCAAGCAATTAGTATCCTGAGCCATGTGTTTTATGTGGACAGGGTGGAACCATAAGACCACCTCCCTCTATCCATGGACAGGCTTCATGCTTTAGGGGTTTTCCCCACAGTTGGCTGCTTGTGGGTTCTGGAGATAGGAATAGTCTGCACAGGACACTCAGTCCATGGAGGTTTATAGCCCAGTATCAGAGTACTGGGCTTCAGGTCTGTGGGGCTGTGCCTGAGTCTTGGGGTTCCCTTAACCCAACCTAAGCTATGTCAAGGCCTACAGGTTTAGAGTGAACTAATCTTGATTAGATCAATTTAAATGCAAGGCTTGTACAGTGAATATGCCAGCTGTCAGGGGAGCAGCACCTGCAGGGGCTGCCCAAAAGGCGATATAGATCTGGGCTGCAGCAGAGTGCAGCTGCTGTGGCAGGGAGGTAACTAGCAGTTACCTGGGGGAGTGGAGCTGGGCAAAGAGGCACGGCAGAGCTGGCATGGCTTAAATAGGAGTGAGCACAGCAGCAAGGCATGTAACAGCTAAAAAGTGTGCCTGTGTGATAAAGGTGCTTGCTGAAGGCTCTATGAAGATTATACCAAGTGTTTTTCTGTATTTCTTTAAATATTAAGCTATATGTTGTTGCTAAAAGTCTAATTAAAGTTTAAAATGTAGTAAGGCCTTGTATAAAGTAAGGCCTAGTAAATTTAGCAAAGCCTTAAAGTAGTAAGGCCCTGTGGCATATTTAAAATTACCTTATCAAAGAAATGCAAGGCTTGTACTGTTATTAGTCAGTGTAAAAACAGTTAAAGTAAAAGGAATCTAAGTAGTTGTACGTTATCAAAACCATTCAAAAGCTTTAAATTGGCTAAAATATCTAAAAACCATTCAGAAGGAAGATACAGCTCTTTGAAAAGAATTAGTTAGCTGTTGCCTGGATCAGTGGGCCCGTGGACCTCAAGAAGCCCAAGGACTGCATTCCAGGGTCCTTCCCGGTACCCTTCAGACAGCGCTGTTCGGGGATGCCTGACTTCGCTGAACTTTGTGAAAAGAAAAGCTTGCTGTGTATCAGGCATCAGAGGGGACTGCCAATAAGTTGCCAACATGAATTGCTTTTGTCTGTCATTGTTTGTTTTGTTACTACGTGTAGTTGTGTTTTTGTTAAGTCAATAAATCTTTCTTACCTTTCTACCCCCAACCATACTCTCAATCCCGAACCCTCTGCAGGTGGCTGGGACATAAATTGAAATCACAAACAGGATTGAGAGGCTCTGGTCTGGAGATAAAGGTCGGAATGACGGCAGTTGTGTGGGTCCCATTGGTGGCTTTGCTTAAAAAGGTGATAAGGATGAAGAATCCTGGGTGGGATAAGGATAGGTTGAGACCTGCCTGGAGTGACCCGGGAACTGTACCCAATCATTGGGTTAGGTTTGCTACTGCTGCCCGGGGTAAGCCTGAGAAGGGGTGCCTGTCATGGCTGCTGGTCACATGCCTGCGGTTAGGGTCCAAAGATAATGCCCAGCTCCGGGAAGAGGTCACCCGGCTGAGTAAGGAGTTAAAAAATGTGAGAAATTCCAACAACGTGGCATGCAAGGCTGTGTGAGCTACGCAGAGCTGCTTGGAAACATTAACACAAAAGAAAAAAAATCATAATCCCACATATGGCTGCTCCCCTCCAGAAGAAAGTGCAGTTAACATAGGCTGTGGAGCCATCCTCCCACAAGTGTCTGTGTAGAGATAAACCAAAAGTTAAACTCTGGGAAAATCAAAGGGAGGAGATTAATGGAAAGGAGGAGATTTATAACAAGCCTGGTGCTGAAATACCCCTGTATGTTCCTGCCCAGAGCGGGGAACCTAGCCAGGGCTTCCCCACCCTCAGGGAGAAACTCACCCAAGTTTTTTCCGATGGTAATAACTCATTCAAGGCTGCAAGAAAATCCCCGAACAGAGCTGCATTCATTTACCTGTGCAGAGATTTAAAATATTCAAAAGTAGCAAAAGTCCAAGCCAAGAGAGCCAGTAATAAACTGGCTAGTACAAATGTATAGTGAAGGGGCATTTACGATTTCAGTGAATAGAGCCAATGCTGCAAACATGGGTCTGTGCCCTGAGCTCCAGTTAAATCAGTTCGCAAAAGGTGATGAAAATGTTACTTTGTTTTCTGCTGCGCTCTAAGCCACTGCAGCCAGTTATGGTAATATCATTTGTGCAATGGTTTGGACTCACACGCCAAATGCAGAAGTCATGACAACACTGCTGTGGAGGAGGTTTTGCCGACAACCACCAACAGAGTGCACCTTAGCTTTGTCAGCCTTGGAGCCAGAGGTGGTGAATCACCCAGTAAAAGATGCGATCCGGCGATTAGTGCAGCTTTTACCCATTTTGCAGACACCAAGGCTTACCAAGCCGATGAAAAGTACCAAGGCCATGGCAGTGGCCTCAGTAAAAGATAAAACCCTGACCCCCCCCGAATTGTTGAAAAAAGCCAGAAAAGGCCGACCTAAGACTCCGCAAGCAAAAATGTGGAAAGACTTGTTAGCTGCCTGTTTCAATGAAGTGCAAATCAATAGACTACCCATCAATGTCTTGCAAGGGCTGAGGGCTAAACACTGTACCAAAAGGGCAAAACCAAAAGCAAAGCCTTTTGTGCCACCAACAGTGTCACCAGAGAGATTCTCTGCCCTGAGGGCAAAACTGTCAACATTTTCCCAGTTACATGCAGGGCTGCCAGCCTTTACCCCACCTAATCACATGGCCTAGAGAATCCAGCCAGCCCAACCCCTGCCAAAAAAAGCCACAATGGGGGTAGTAACAAGCCAAAGACTAGTATCTAAAGTTAATATTGACCCCTTAATTCAAATACCTGTACAGATTCAATTAAGTAAAAAGTCAATTAATATACTATTAAACACTAGTACCCAAATTTACATGTTAAATTCCACAAATTGGAAGAAGGAAAAAAAACTAAACACTTATTAAGTAATTAAAGTCAGAGGCACCAAACGACCAGGACATCTAGTCCAAGAAACCTTTGCATTACCTAATGGCTCTAAGGTAACAACAGCCACAGTATTACTTAAAGGAAAACCAAGCTTACTAAAACTTAATATACTAAAAGAACAGCAATTTGCCCTTAAACAAAAAAATTAGCAGTTTAAGTGTGCAGTGCCTCACCAAAAACCAGAAGAAATGGCTATAACAGCTGTAACTCGATGTAGCATAATCCCACTAACCCTGCCTCCCATAAAAAAAAAATACACAGACCCCAGTATTAAACTCTCCCCGAGGCCACCCAAACTATTCAGTATATTACAAGCCAGCAGTTAAAAAATAAGACTACTATTCAAACCCACTCTCTGTATAACAATCTAGTGTGGCCAGTGCACAAGCCAATTGGAAGGTGGCAGTTAACTATTAACGTTCAAGCTTTAAATGCTAATACTGACCCCTTAATTGCTGCCATCCCATCACTACCAGCCTTGACAAAAAGCATCCAGAGTTATAAGCCTGCATGGAAAAAATCCATTAGTATCAAAAACATGTTGCTACACTACGTGTTTGTAACCGTAAAAGTTGTCACAAAAATAACGTTTGCCTGCGGCTCAGCGAGAGCTACAGCCCAGAACACTTGTGCAGCACTGAAAACTCTGCTAGCTGTGTATCCACCACCTACAGAGCAATAATAGCCCTCACTTCCGCAACCATCTTGTGTATAACTGAACCGCGAAACATAGCATGTTATAAACGTATCACATCCCATTCCTTCCGCAGTTTAATAAAATAAACCAATAGCATCCTGAAATGCATTTTGCGGGTAGCCGCTGGCCCGGCTCTGAAAGACTGGGACTTACACCTAGATCAAGCCATCAATTGAGCCAATAACTGAACCCATCTGGGAGGCAGCCCCATGCAACATGCCTTTGGATTGGGTAGCCCCCACAAGCTGGCAGTAGAGCAATTTAGGGGTGGTAACCCAGAAAAGCTCCAAGCAAGAGATCAAGTAGTAGTGAAGAATCCTCAAGGAAATAAATAAAAGGAAACACTATTAGCAAAAGGTATACATAATACATCATAAGTATTTAAGTCAAATTTATCTAACGGGAGCCATGCTCCTTATTGTCTTGTTCCTACAGATTAAATCTGTCCACAAGTACAGCTATAACCATTTCTGATTGAGCCTGCCACTAAAAACGAGTCCTGCTCTGTCACTGGTCTAAATTGACTGGCATCATTAAGTGGTAGACTCTTATAAATGTACTCTTTTTATTAATGCCTTATTGTCTTTCCTAAATAAAGCATGTCTACTATCCTTCTTATTACCTAGATATTAATGAACTTGCTCCTAAAAACCTCAAAGAGTTACCTAACCCTGAAAAGCATCCCCCGGAAATGCGTTCAAATAATCTTCATGTAATCCAGCTGCAGTATCCATACTAGAAGAAACCGGCCACCCCAGAGCAAGTAAAGTCCTAGTCTCTAAGTAAAAAAGACAAAATACTTAACTGGCAAGGTGGTAACTGTCAGTGCACCTGTGGCACCAGTTATTATCTTGGGTTCATTCCCTACCTGAAGGCTAAAATGGCTAACTATAGGAGGGGAGGGGATTGTTGTAACTCTGCTCATTTAGAAGTTTGTTGTTACATATTTCCTAAGGAGACCCCCATTGAGCTCAACGTCCCTGAGTTTGTGTCCCCAATAGTACATACTGCATCTGTTCAGCCTCTCAGACCACTGCGTTTATAGGAAAATCTGCCCCCTCCCATCCCTATAACTGACAACACTCTCCAGTGATGGTGTAAAGCCCACCAGGCAAGAAGGCACATTAGAAGTTAAAACAAAGTTATTACATAATTTGTAAATCATACCTACACAGAGGTGTGGTAAAATAGTACCCACTTTAATACAACCAAAAAAAAAGCTGTATCCGCAAGTCTCCACTACTTATCCTCATCCTTTCATACCAGTGAGGTTCCTAAAGCAAATTAGTGCTATAATTCTACCAGGATAATGCTGTTTCATTAACCCAATACAACATCATCCCCATGAGCAACAGTAAAAGCTCTTTCGCTCTTTGGGAGGTAAAGCATGGTTTCAAGCTCCGCCCCCCCCTGCCCCCCCCCAAAAAAGAATACATGTAATCTATAAAAAAGCGAAATGTTCACTACTATCTCTAGCCGTTCCCCCACGGGAGGCCCCAACACTGCCCATGTATAACTTCTCACCCTGGTGGAGGTCACAAGTTAAAATCCCAACCTTCCTAAATGTTTTGTTGTTCACTACTCGAGTATCATTCAAACCAAAACAATGGTATGTCCGAGCTACTTTTCCAAACTGTTTGGCAGGAAAACTTTACAGCAGGAGCCCAGGTAGCTAAAAAGTTTTTTAAATAGAAATAGCCAGTCATTTTCCATTCCATAAGTGCACTTAAGTCCCACAGACAAAGGAATACTCCAGGTTATCTTTAAAACAGACTTAACTCGGCTATAAATGTATAAAACTTAAATAAATCCCCAAAAAACACTAAAAAAGTAACCAATCTCTGACAGGCAGTAGGGCTACTCACTAAGAAAAACATACTAAAAAAAAAAAAAAGTTAAAGCACACTGACAAATTGTTAACTAATGTAAAATTAAAAACAGTCCGTCTTACCCGTGTCATAATAAACACTGCTTTTAAAGCAAACAAAAATCAAACTTAAAGTACTGCATCTGCACAAGTCCAGTTATCATTAAATATGCATTTTTCCCAGGTAATAAACAACATTAAAAATAAACAAAAATGGCCCCCTGGCTTAAAGCATCATGAAATGCCTGCAACATTTAAAAAAAAATACCCCTATCAAAGTCCCTAAATTACCACTTGAAAAAGCTGTAATAAAGAAAAATATCAATTCCTAGTACAGGGGGTTAAAAAAACAAACAAACCAAACTAAACCACTACTTATTTGCTAAACACAAAGCTAGGAGGAGAATGCCTTTAAAACTAAAATCTGCATCACCCCATATAAAAAAATAGTTACCCCAATGGCCCTCAGTATGTAACACAGTCCCCCTTAGTTCAAATTAGTAACACATTAATTAAATTAAAGACTATATAAAAAAGCTGGCCTCTCAATCCACCTAACATAACCTGTGTATACAAGTTACCTAATGTGTCATATGTAACAACAGAACAACGTGTTTGTTAAAAAAAAACAAGTCATTTGCTGCATAAAAATAATACCACCTAAACTTTATACAATTCACGTTGCTTAAAAGCCAAAAGTGGAGCCGTTTCTCTACTGCAATTGAGTAACCGTACTATTACCCTAAAATGACCAAAAATTTCCTTTAAAACTATACCTCTCCACTTTACAATACCTACTTCATAGGTATCAAATATAAACATGCCACAGTTAAAAAACTAAAATAAAATAAAAAATAAGCTGCAAAGCCTTAAAGCAAAAGCTTGACAAAACACTCAGTTAACTCTCCTTACTCAAAAAAGTAAGCAAATCATCAATCTAGCTGTCAACGTGCCCGAACCTTGTAAATGGTATAATGTAATCTATACTATTTGTGTGTCACCAAGTGCCACCTCAACTATGTAACTAACCATCTTAAACATCATAATATTTTACATTGCCCTAGTAGCAACAACTGAATGGTGTTTTAATGGTTGTTGCCATAAATCTGTTCATGCTATTCAAGTTACATTTATAAATCCCTCCCAATTTCCCAATGTAACACATGTGGCTTTAACATCTCAATTATAGCCATCCTAGTACTTCAGCAAGGAAGGGGAAAAGTGTAACAGCTAAAAAGTGTGCCTGTGTAATAAAAGTGCTTGCTGAAGGCTCTATAAAAATTATACCAAGTTTTTTCCTGTATTTGTTTAAATAGCAAGCTATATGTTGTTGCTAAAAGCCTAATTAAAGTTTAAAATGTAGTAAGGCCTTGTATAAAGTAAGGCCTAGTAAATTTAACACAGACTTAAAGTAATAAAGCCCTGTGGTGTAATTAAAATTACCTTATCAAAAAAATACAAGGCTTGTACTGCTATTAATCAGTCTAAAAACAATTAAAGTAAAAAAAAAAAATCTAAGTAATTATATATTATCAAAACCATTCAAAAGCTTTAAATTAACTAAAATATCTAAAAACCATTCAAAAGAAAAATACATCTCTATAAAAAAAATTAGTTAGCTGTTACCCAAAGCCCAAGAACTGCATTCCAAGATTCCCGGTACCCTTCAGACAACGCTGTTTGGGGACGCCTAACTTCTCTGAACTTTGTAAAAAAAAAAAGCTTGCTGTGTATCAGGCATCAGAGAAAACTGCCAATAAGTTGCCAATGTGAATTGCTTTCATCTGTCATTGTTTATTTTGTTAATACGCGTAGTTGTGTTTTTATTAAGTCAATAAACCTTTCTTACCTTTCTACTCCCGACCATACTCTCAATCCCAAACCCTCCACAGGTGGCTGAAACAAGGCTGTCTTTGGGAGTTGCAGGGACCACGCTGTTCCCTTCCTCATCCAGATGCAGGCAGCAGCTGGGCTGGCACCACACTCCTCCCACTCAGCTGAGGGCTTATCCTGGTGCTGTGGCTCCTAGGAAAGGGTACTCAGCTCACAGGTGGATGCCCCAAGTGTGTTCCAGCACAGCACGTCCATCCACCACACACCCCCAGGCTGGTAGATGCACTATAGGTCTTTGCCAAACATTGGCTACTTCTAACCTAGAAGTGTCAGTTTACCTGACTAAGCCCTGTTGTTAAAGCTCTGTGCCACAACCTGTGAAAGGCTATGGTTACTATTGCTTCTCCAAAGAAAGTTGGATAAATATATATTCTTCTTGAATGACCACCTCACTGTAACTTAAATCATGCTATGTTATTCAAAACATTAATTTTAATATATTCAAATGACACTTTGACTTCAGACAAAAAAAAAGTTGGCACCAAGTTAAAATTAACGGACAGTATTTTTTTTCTGTAATTTTCCAATGGGTTTAGTATTGCTATTGTTATTTTTGGTAATGTAAAACTAAACAAAGATTATAAACAAAACATTAAAATACTTATAATTTATATTTTTTTCTTCTGATTTTTTGTCTTAATTTACTAAATAGGATAAAACAGATGGACACATCTGTAGTCAGTGCTATCTTACCTCTAAGGTAAAAGATCAGCACAGTATAATGTCAAAAGCATTAATTTTGTTAGACCTCATGCTGTACTTGGAAAATGAATTGGTAAAATATCCAGTTGTAAAATATACAAATCATAACTTATATGTAGACCCTTGCATGCCTCAAAACAGTTTCAATTGCAAGCTAAATTTACTTTGAGGCAATTTTATAAAAAGAAGAACCTGGGAATTGACAGGGGATGTCTAGAATGACACTGTTCCCTGGATTAAAAATGCTGTGGATATTCTTACTTCCATCCCGCAGAGATATATACAGGCAGTCTTCGACGCACAACATTTCGAGTTACAACATTTCGTGCTTACATTTATAAATTGACACCTTTTTTTCAACTTTCTGACATCAGTTTTGACTTTACAATGCTTGATCTGATGTGCTGCCATGAGTTTGCTGTGTCACCCATCTCCCTGGAGAATATCTGTCCAAACTTCCTAGGGCACTTTCTTTAAGAAAGCAGACAAGACTCCAGAAAAACCTGCAGCCAAGACTCCTGAGAAGACTTCAGCCAAGAACCCTTCAGAAAGTCCAACAAAGAGCCCTTCAAAAAGTCCAGCAAAGTCACCTCAAAGAAGCCCTTCCAAATAAATATGATTGCTA
This sequence comes from Alligator sinensis, assembly GCF_000455745.1. Taxonomy (NCBI): domain Eukaryota; kingdom Metazoa; phylum Chordata; order Crocodylia; family Alligatoridae; genus Alligator; species Alligator sinensis. Next base: position 137,569 of record NW_005843159.1, on the reverse strand, counting down.
TTTACAATATAAATACATTAATGTACCTATATTACTCATCTATAATTGATCAAGTACAAAATTCTGGGGTATTTTTGGTGAAAATAGGGTATTGGGCCTTCGTTCAGGAATCAATTCCCCATTTATAGCATTGTTACTTATGGGAAAATTGGTTCTGAGTTACATTTCAACTTAAGATGTGGTTTTCAGGAACCAGTTGTGTTGTAAATCTGAAGACTTCCTGTCCTAGTATAGACCTCTTTGCATGGGTAGAGTCCCACTGACTTCCCAGTAACACCCTAAACAGGTACAGTAAGCCTACCTAGTGGATTCTAATTCAGCAGTAAGGACCAGTGACCTGATTCTACCAATACTTAAACATGTGCAAGCTTCGAATCATCAATAGGACTGCTTCAGTGAGGGGTCTTCAGTGTTTGTTGGGGCAAGAAATGTCAGATAACATCTTGAGATAATTTTAAGGTGAGAGAGGTGCAATGAGTTGCTTAAATCTTCTCAGATATAAAACAGTGACAATGATACCAAATTTCTTTGTAAAACATTTTGAGAAATATGGATACAAATGGTCTAAAAGATCCCTGCTAAATATTCTCTGATCAAAATATGCAGTACTGTCTGGTCTGTCTATTTACAACTTTCCATATTATAGAAAGTCAGCATTTTTCTATGGAACTTTAAATATAGAAATAGCCACAGTTGTGTGTCTTTCTTTTTTAAATAGACCAGGGAAGAGAAACCTGAACTAATGGCCTTCTCCCTTATCTTAACCTGCAACTGAGTAAGGACAAAAGAAACATTTATTCAGCTAGATGTCAAAGTCTACAAGGAAATAAAATCAATAAATCATGTTTAAAAAAAAATGAAAATAATCCATAGCCTCTCTTGTACTTTTTAAAGCTTGTATCCTTTTATAAAGTACTTCAATGAAAGAACATAGAAAAAATATTTTTTTTCTTTCATGAGTATAATGGCTCATGTGGGTCTTGATAAAGGATTCTTTGCTTTTCTGTAAATCCATTCATGTCAAGATCTCCGAAAGTACTTAAAACAGAAGCCCAAAGCAAATATCTTGACCACACTCAAAATTTATGTGTCACCAATCTAAACATGCATTAAGACTTTGTAGTTCTGATATTTCCTTACCAGGCAAGTCTACCGCCAATTTTTTTCAGTTAATTAGGGTAGCAGACGCTATTTGTGTAAACACTGAAGTACACCAACGTCCAATTAACTGATTTACTTACTTTTCTGATTTTTCTACTGTTTTAGCCAGTGTTCCTTTATTGCACATTTATATAATATCAGCAAGTTACAATTTTCTCTTGTCATTCATTATTAATGAAATGTCATTATTTCATTACTGCAAGGATGTTCATAAAACATTTTCCCTCTTTAAGAGTAATGATAAAACAGCATATCATTTATATCTCTTTTGGATTTTCCATTTAGTAGCTAGATGCCTCAACAATTGTATCTCTGTGCAGATGAAACATTTCAATTGAGTCTTTTATGAATATGAATAGTAATATTCTAATTTAGTGATTATTGTAAGTTTATAAAGGAAATCAGTGTCCATTGTCCTTAGGGTTTGGATAAAGCTAATGAATTATGAATTCAGTTTTATTTCTCTGAATTTTTTTTTTCTTCCCTGGCTCTAAAATCTGTTGCATTTAGAAGTTTAATTCAATCGTGCCATGTAGTTAGCAAGAAGTTAATTTGCTTTGTGACATTTGGTTGCTTCTTAGCCATGTCGTATACAGGACTATGTGTCTGGTTCTCTTGTAGGAAAAAGAGACAGAGAGAACGAAGCATTTAGACTAGGGATGTGCATATTATTTAAAAAAATTACCCATTCAACCTCCTCTAATTATATCTGTTAAATGGGTAAACGGTCCCACAGCAAACAGTCAGGGCAATACGGGCAGCTGGAGCCAAGGGGTGATATACGGGATAGTGGTGAGTCCCACTACCAGTCAGGACTGAAGCCCATGGCCACAACAGGGTCTGTGTGGTAAGTGTGTGGGAGTGAGCAGATAGCAGCAGTGCAGTGTGGTGGGGTCTGGTGGTAGCCCCAACTCAGTGCTTCCTGCTGTCAGGGAAGCAGCTCAACCAGTGGCTGCCCAAAAGACAGTATGGATCTGGGCTGCAGCAGAATGCAGCTGCTGTGGCAGGGAGGTAACTAGCGGTTACCTGGGGGAGTGGAGCTGGGCAAAGAGGCACAGCAGAGCTGGCATGGCTTAAATAGGAGTGAGCACAGCAGCAGGGTTATCTTTGGGTGTTGCAGAGACCATGCTGCTCCCTTTCCAGTCCAGATGCCAGCAGCAGCTGGGCTGGCACCACGCTGCTCCCACTCAGCTGAGGGCTTGTCCTGGTGCTGTAGCTCCTGGGAGAGGGCACTCAGCTCACAGGTGGATGCCCCAAGTGTGTTCCAGCACAGCATGTCCATCCACCACACACCCCCAGGCTGGGAGAGACACTATAAGTCCTTGGAAAGCAGCAGCTACCAGAGCCCGGGAGGCAGGCAAGTGGGAAGGAGATACCACTTGGGGCTGCAGGTACTCACAGGCTGGAGGCATGACCAGGGCACAGCATGGCTGTCCTGGCAGGCAGGAGCCCCTTTGGGTGCTAATGGCCAGGGGGGGAGGGAGGGGGCACATGGCTCCATGCAGCCCACCCTGCGGCACTCATTCACATATGTTCCTATTTAAGCCCTACCAGCTCCACTGTACAACTTTGCGCAGCTCTGCTTCCCCCAGGTAGCAGCTAGCTACCGTCCTGTTGCAGCACTTGCATGGTGTTTCAGCCTGGATCTGTGCCAACAACCAGACAGCCCCTGCCAGAGTTGCTCCCCTGACAGTGGACAGCACTGAGCTGGGAGGTAAATGGTAAACGTTAAACAGTATAAATATTATTACCATTTAACCATGTAACATTTTACCTCCCTTATTTAGACCACAAAATAGGGTTTCTATGCTTTTCCTATAACTATTTTTATTAATCTTCCCTGTGCCTTTTCTCTTCAACGTCCACTACTCACCTCTGTATGCCTACTGGTATTTTGTGGAATACCATACTAATATGCTTTCTTTGGTATATTCAATATGCCTTATTCCTTTCTCTCCTCCTTGGGTATATTCAATATGCTTTATTCCTTTCTCTCCTCTTTGATTAGACTTTATCAAGGAAAACACTTATGGACATTGCTGGTGTTCTTTAACATCTATGAATTATTTCAATTCATAATGTCTGCTTGACACTGTCACATGAGGGAGTGTGTCCTCTTTCTGTTATTCCTAATACTTCTGGGAAATACAGAAAGGCTATGAAATAGAAGAGAGACCAAAAGTAGCTAAGAGAAGAAAGGATATATTGATTAGTGGACTATCAATACCAAAAACAAGGACAGTGTGTTGTTAATATCTAAGGAGTGAAGAGAGATTAGTATGAATCAGGTAGATTGTAATGAGCGATTAAGTCAATTGAGTCCCTCAGCATTGCCTGAATAGAAATTCCCCTGCTGCTGCTGGGCAGTTAGTTTTAACTTTTGCTGAAACAGGAATCAAAGGGAGGTTGGCCCACGTATCTGTGCCCTCCTAGACCTGCCTATGTGATTCAGTGACGCAAAGAAAAATTTGCAAGTACAGGTTATATGTTTTGCCCCTGCTTTCAGGGTCTGCAGTTTTAAATGATTGCCTAATACAGTTAAACACACAACAAAAACAAATCTGTGAATATGTTTTGGGGTTCTCTAATTCTGATGTATTTTACTATTAACAGGAAGTGCAGAAACACTTGTTACTAAAGCCTGTACAGTTCCTGCCATAAACAATTCAAATCAAAATCCTATTGCTTACCCACTGAACACTGACCTGACTTTCAGGATTTCTTATGTGAAACAATTGAAATCTACTCCTGACCTATTTTAAATGATGATATAGTTTTTACAGTTGTCCTCTAAACCCTGTACCTTGATTTTTCAGCAATGTAGGCACACACAGAAAATCAAACAGACTAATTAGTAGACCCAGAAACAACTTCTCAATAAATGACAGAGATTGAAGCTTAAACATAGCCACAGGGGAATGTAGTATATTTCCCCTTCCAAAAATGGATATCCCCAAACAGTAGAAGCATTAATATATAGTTGATCCAGGGTTGATCTAATGTAAATAGTAATAGCATGCTAAAATTCTGAACAGATCAGTATCCAAGCATATCTATTAACTTAACTCAATATTCACTATAGATGCACACACAAAAACCATCCCCTACAGTCACTGCTTTTTCTTGTGGAGTACACGCTGCAGCAGTTTTAGGGAAGCCAGGTGAACTACTATATGTTCTCACTGGCAGTGTCCAGATGAGTGTGGACATTTGGTTCCCCGGGGAATGAACATGCCACACATATTCTGATGTGCAGCAGGTTACCCTGAGTTGGGTAATGGAGGCTGGGGCCAGCAACTGTGCTGGCCCCAGAAGATTTACCTGGGGCTCTGGGGGTCTCCCAGGGCTTCAGTCATGGCAGGAAGCCTGGCTGGCAGCTGAATCATGGCTTTGGGTGGCACATGCTGCCACCACATGAAGCACCCTGCTTTTTACGTGGCATGTTTTTGTTTTTTTTTCCTGGGGTCAAAAAATGTCCTCATGTCGCAAGGGAGCAGTGTGAGAAACACCTGCACATTTGATGTGTGGCACTGAAGATGGGTCTGCAGCACCACATACCACACATCTGTGCTCATCTGGATGCTGCCAACAGAATTGCTCATTTGAATAAGAGCAACTTGGTAGGCAAACCAGGGGTAACAGAAAAAAGCAAATTAGCAGGTGCAAACAATTTTCTGGCAATAATTGTTTTCTGTTAGAACAGATAATTGGTATTGCTGCAGAATTTTCTGCTGGACAAGAGGGGATGACAGGTAACAATTTCTATTCATCCTTGTTTCCAAATGTATCTATCACACTGAAGAGCCTATTAACCTTGTCTATATCAGTCACAATTGAAGAATGCAGTTTTTATAAATGTAAATTTATAAAGACAAATTTGCTTTTGATAATGCCTCAGTCTTGGTCATTGGGTCTTGGTTTAATTACATTTGAAAGTCAAACTGGGAAGAGTATTGATCCCAAAAGTTCTGTCCATGAGGATACATGTACCAAAGCAAGGAAATTCACTAAAGACACTAACTGCTAATCCCAAATCATTGTGGGAGGAGGAAGGCTTTTAAAGGACTGATTGTGTGTTTGATTTTCAAATCTTCCACTTTATGTATATGCATTGGTATCACTAAATAAGGATGATTAATTTTCTTAGAGTTTTACTGAGAGTTAGGAAGTGAACAAGGGAGGTATGCAAAAAGTACTTCTGATTACCCATGGAAAAACTGCAGTTGACACAGATGCTGCAGGCTCTGCTGTTATCACTGAAGGTTAAAAATGTACTTGATGAAAATCATACATAACATAATGCTAACACTCCAAGGACATATAATACTACTTTAGATACACAACAGGAAAAGAAAGAGAAGTTGAAGGGAGAGAGAGACTTTTAAACAGCCCCCACTATATATAGCTGAACAGTAGGTAAACAAAAGTTGCAAATATTTTTTTCATTAGATTCTACATTATACAGTGCATTCAGATAGTAAAGTACTTTCAATATATATACTGGGATTGGGAAAATGCAGGGATTTCAAATTAAAAAACCTTTTTAATTATTATTTTTCCTTTAAAAAAACAAATTCAGTTTGTAAAACTACTACTCGTGTAATAGTCATTTCTCCATTTTTTTAATAGAATGTTTTTCCTCCTAGGTTCATGGAACCCTGAAGTAAAGGCTGGGGATAGGATAACCGCAAACGCTGAACTGATGCTTGTGAGTGGTTTATGCAGGATATGTATTGCTGCTTTCCCCTGACCTCTTTTTACTCTTTTTTCCTAGGTTCCCTCCTCCTTCCCCCCCCCCCCCCCTCCCCCCTTAGAATGAACATTACAGTATGCCAATAGTAAATCCAATAATGCTTGACTTCAATTCAAACTCCTGCACCTTGAAGTCTGAAACTGTAGCATTTAATTTTGGCGTTAATTTTGCTTCTCTCTCTATTGGAAAAAAGTGACTGTTTTTCATATCAAAACTTTAGAACTGATTATGCAAGAATTGTAATACTGAACAAGCCAAAATTGGAAGCCATCTGCCTTGCACAATACAAAAAAAAACCTTATTGAAGTTGTAGTCAGATGTCAAATACAAGATGCAAGATACATACGTGCAAATAGCATTCTCTGTGATATGTATGCTATACATTCTAATTTATTCTGCTTATAATTTCCTCATCTATCTCTCAGTTTTTTGCATAAGCCATTCAGTTTGGTAACATTAGGACTAGTTATGCCAACCAGATAAATTGGGGAGTCTGTCTGTTTGGCAGCCAGCCATAAAAATCAAGTTGATTTTTATGATAGAGTCCACAGGAGGCTTAGAGGCACTAGTAGTATGCACTACAGAAGTACCATGAAGCAACAGATCATGGTGGATGTGTCAAGTGGGTAAGAGGTACTGGACCAAACTGGGTGGATGCAGTCAAACAGGCAACCCCAATTTATCAAGATCATAGGCGAGGCATAGCGGGAGCACATGCCCCACTTGAGATTGGCTGCCACTGACCTTTGCAGGTGGTCACCACTCACCACTGACCCACCACCACCACCACTGACAGCTGGTGGCATCTGTGGATGGGCCCTGCTCACCGCTCAACCCCCCCCACCCCCCTCCAACGGCAGGGGCCCGCCCCCCCCCCCCCCCCCCCCCCCACCATCACTGCTGCTGGTGGCTGCGGGTGGTCCCTGCTTGCCACTGTCAACACTGACGCCAGTGGCAGCAGGTAGTCCCTGCTTGCTGCTGCCAGTACAGATGCTGGCACATATGGGTGGTCCCCGCTTGCCACTCACCACCACTGCCACTGATGCCGGTAGCTGTGGGCGGTCCCCACTTGCTGCTTACCGCCATGGTGCCCCCCTCCCCGCAGTCTCGGAAGGCACCAGTCATTAATGATCAAGATAGCAGGATAGAACATTGGTTCAATGATGGGTTGCAGTACTACTGGATGATGACATGAAGGACAAAGTAATGCATGTGGAGAAGGCCAGCAGTAGGGTTATATCAATCAAGCTTGTGCTTGCAGGAAGAATAATAAATGTCATCAGTCCATATGCATTCCAACTTGGCCGTGACAAATAAGAAAAGGCAGGTTCTGAGAAGTGATTAATAGCATGCTGCAGAAGATCCCCAAGAATGAGATGGTTATCATTAGGGCAAGTGTTTTAACCATGAAGTTATTAAGCTTGAATGGAAGGCAGGCAGTTAGCTTCTATATCAGCATCTACAGCCTACTCGTCATGTTTTTTTTTACTGAAATTAAAACATTGGGCCTTACATACATACTTGAGTGACTTGTTTTTCTCCACAACTGCCTGGCCATAGCACAATGCTACTGAGTATGTTCAATGAGAATGTGCGTGCTTATGTGCACAGAGCTATGGTAAATTGTAAAGTACATAAATGCCAAAAGCTCCAGTTATGCAGCTGTGTATATGCCATTTAAGTTCATGAGTTTAAATAAGATTTAGCCCTAAGTCTTTTTTTTTGGCTTATGCTACTTAATGAGTTATCTAAAGTTGCAGAAGTAAAACTGTGTTTCATTGCATAAAATAATGTGACTACAAACCTCATTTAAACTGACTGCTAGGAAGCGTTAGCCAAGAAATGGTCAGACTTAGTCCTGTGGAGAACAACCACCACCACCACTACTATTACAATGTCTTAGACAAAGGGATGATCCAGAAGAAGAAGAACATTTTGAGGGTGCAGTTAATCTCTAGTGTGAGTGAGAAAAATCCAGACATGCTACTTTCGGCTAGTGAAATATTTTTATAGGTTCAATGACAAGGTATATAAATGAGAGCCATTGAGATTTCAGTTAAACTGGTATTTCCTAACTTGTATAATTCAAGATACATCTACAGCAGTAGATGTAGGTTTTCTAAAAAAAAAATCTATTTCCATTTTACCAGGGACTTGAGTTAATTAATAGATATTTCATCACATTTGTAGCCTTTTCCTGATCAGGAGGGAGGAGAAAGTTCAGGAACAGAGACAAAAGTAGAGAAGTTTTTAATCTCTGAAGCCTTATTTCAGAATATAACATTAGTATGATAACCTATAATGTCCCTAGACAGATATTATAAGATGCCAAAATATAAAAAAAACTTCAAAGAAATAAGTCTAGGTGCCTTTTAAGAAGTCATACAGCATTTTAATTGCTACTTGTTATCTTTGTAGTAGACACATTAGACAAGTATTTCAGTTTCACTCATTGTTCTGCTATATCAGAAAACAGGACTAAGAACATGAATGGCACAATAAACTGTGACATATGTAAGTTTATCCAGGCAGCAATCCAGATATGGGAAGCAGGCTTATGTATAGTCAATACTGGACCCAAATGCATTAGATATATTTAAAGTTATTCAAAGACGGAACAAAAGTTTGGCAGAAAGCAAAAACATCCGACCAAAATAATATTGAAACACATTTAAACTCTTTAAGTTATGACAATATATTCTGTGTCAGAAAATCTGGCTAGATGTGTGGGTAGAATTCAGGTATTTAGAATGGAATAATTATACTGATAGTATAAGATTAGTATAGGGATAACTAACTGTACTAGGAACTTTGTTAAGACTCTGAATATTTCCAATGGGTGCATATACACAAGGCATTACTGTGGAGTTAACTAATTAACTCCACAGTAAAATGTCAACATCAGTGTGTACTTGGTGTGCATGCCACTTTAAGAGGTCAGGCAGCCTGCTGAGCCACTGGCAGGTGGGAGTCAGGCCTAATTAGAGAATCAGCTGACCCAGGAGCTGGCAGGCTCCCTGATCAAGGGAGTTACCTGATTGCAAGGCAGATCCCTGATTGGAGGAGGGCTGAGCTTAGACAGGGTATAAGCTCAAACCCTGAGATCAGGGCTGGCATTAACATCTTGGGAGTAAGTGTAGGAAGATCATCCAGCAGGAAGGCTGCCACTCCTGAATGCCAGCAAGGAGAATAATATCTAGAAATTTGGGTAGGAAGTGAGGGGATGGAGGAGGTTCCTGAGGACCCAGTGTGGGGTCCAGAGTCCTGAGAAGGGGCTGAATGCCTGGGCCTGCTGAGAGGCCAGGCCAGCCCAGGATGATGATGAATGGTGCTAGTCTATCTGAGGAGTGGAGATCAAGGACAGGGGCCAGAGACAGAGGATTCAGACTAGAGATAGAGCCAGGGACAGAGGGTGGGACAGGGGGGTGTAGGACATCTAAGGGGAGCCCAAGGTAGGACATGTAAGATTAGGTAGACCTGAAGACCAGTCCTAGATAAGACCTACAAGTGTAGCCTACTAGAGCTGGTTAGCATGATGGGGCTGCCTGTGGCAAAGCAGCCTCCATGAAATGCCCACATGGGCCTCAAGGGAAAGGAGAGGATGGGGCACTGGAAGGCCGCAGCTCTCATTGCTGCATTGGTGACCCTATGGAGGGGGAAAGAGCAGAGCACACCCTGACAAAAGAGCAATTAGCAAGGAAAACCGTATGAACTACAGGGGATCCAGAGGCCTGTTGAGGGGCCAGGAAGGACTGGAACCACATGGGTCCAGCAACCCAGTGAGGGGCCAGGATGGCTGGAACCATGTGGACCCAGTGAGGGTCCAGACAAAACTGGGGCCTTATGGGTCCAGAGGCCCAGTGGGCTATATGAGTCCCAGGGGTCTGAGCTGCACATTGAGGCCCAGTGAGAGGGGCCTAAGCCACATAGTGAGGCCCAGTGAGTATAGTGGGACCAGAAATGCCCAGTGGCCCAGTGAGGGCCATGAATGGAGTCCAGGACCAGATGGATCCAAGGGATGGTGAGGCCCTGTGAGAGGGGCCTGAACCACATAGTGATGCCCAGTGTGAAGGGGCCTCAAGCATGTTCAGAAAAGTGGAGAACAAGATGGGTCCAGGACAAGGGATCAGAAGGGCCTGACCACTTGGAAAAGGGTTGAGAAAGACAGGGGCCTGGTAGCCCAGGGAGTAGTTGCACAGGACTGATGGGCATGAGGGCATAGAGAGGTGCCAAGAGGAGAGACTGAAGGGTCTGGTAACCTGAGTTAGGAGTGAGAGAGAGACCAAGGGTTCTGAAGGCCCAGAATGGGGCTGAGAGAGGCTGAGAGGTTGAAAGGCCTAGTGTGGGGCTGTATCGGCAATAGGGAAAACATCTGTAAAGATGCCATCTGTGAGGCATGGGACATGGTGTAGGGAAGGTGTTACTGAGCCATGTGACTGATCCATGATGACAAGTCAGGCGGTTATTATAATAAGATCAAAATAGCCTGCCACAATATCTATATCTACTAACAGCAAGGCTTGGCAGGAGAGAGTGGGGCAGACTACCTTTAAATAGCGTAATTTAAATTTGCGGGGGATACCCTGTGATACTCCACCATAGGAGAGTAATTCCAGACACAAGTACTGTCCTACAGTGGTGCTATTTACTACACCTCAGTGCATGTTTAGATGCTGATGGGACTGAGTGGGGCATGAGGGAGATTCAGAGCAGGGGATGCCTGCTGGCTAGCCCTGCACTGAAGTACCCTTGTGCCCCATCCAGTCCCTCTACAGTATGCTGAGCTGGGACAGAGCAGTCAATGTACTGTGTTCCTGGGCACGCATGCAAACAGCACACCCGAGAGCAATAAACACTGGCACGAGTTGTCACCTTAATAGCACATGTAGACACACCCAATGTAATCAATTCTGAGATGGTGAAAACTTTTGTAGTTCCATTTACATTACTAAAATGATGATAATTTGCCATCATAGAGAATCTGGTGGAAGGTTCCAAAAGCCTGAGAAGAATAATGGTTTGTTCAGTCTGCTAATTTCCCATGCCAGGAAGTGCTGTGTTGAAATTCCATGGTGCTCCCATGTTTGTCATCTTTTAGTGTAGCAATAGTTATATTATATTATGGGCGGGATAATTATTTTGGAAGTAGCATCACATGAACACAGCTACACTATTTCCAGTTTGGGGGTTGTGTATGTGGAGAACTGGAGCATATTTTGGCACTGCTCCACCTGACATAACATTTTGGCATATCCTAAAGATGTCAATTACACTTGAAAGATAGGGTTAAACAAACATCCCATGGATATTTAATTTGGGGGGGGGGGGCATGGGAAGGGGGCATATATAGAGAGAGACTTTTCAAGGACTAGAAAATTAACTTTAATATTCTCTGAATTTTCTTTGTTAATTTAGGGTTAAAGCTGTTTTCTAAATTCTTAGAAAATAATATATTAATAAAATTAGAGATCCAAAAGAGAAGTGCATGCCCATCAAATAGGAAAATGAATATCTAGTTTTCTCATGGAATAAAAATGAAATGTACATGTCTAAATATTGTCTAAATAAGGACTGAAAACTGGACATTTTAGGCTGTGAAAAATATCTAAGAACTATGAAGAATTATGAAAAGTCTAAGAACTAAAACTCACAAAAAATACACCAAAAAACTGAAGTAGAAAAAGATGTAATTACAAATATATTTGTCTTTTGAATATTACCTAAGTTTCAAGTTTGCTCAGAGATGTTATTACAGTAATTCCTATATTATATCATAGTCATACCTGATACTGAAAGAACAAAAAGATGCATCTCCTACCAAGACAATCAGCCAAATTCTTTATCTTTTCCCCCATACTGGGTGCATCTACATCTGCACTTTGACTGTGGAGTAGATTAATTAGTACTATGTTATGGCAGAGTAACTGCACTGAAACATACATGTAGACAGGAGGGTTGTGTGAAACAGCACCATTTCATTTCAATTGCCATTTCACTGTTTCGAAGGGACAGTGTTTCATTTCATCGTTTCATTTTGTTTCGAAGCGCTGTTCCATTTCGTTTCGTCAAAACTTATTTTCTGTGTCTACACATTTCGGCGTTTTGCCCATAGGCTATAATGGGGAATCATGAAAATACCTACAACTTTGTCATATCTTGCCTGATTTGGATGAAAATTATAGGGATGGTAGCCCCTTCCAAGGTCATGAAGCCTGCCAAGTTTCAAAGAGTTAGGTATAGGGGTTGTTGTGAAACTGCACCTCAAAAAGGTGAAAGCAAAACTCATATCACTTGCCAGCAGTGACAGCCTCCTGTCATTCCATGTGCAGATCTGGGGGTCCACACCCAATGGGAGGAGTCCAGCACAGCCCCAAAGTCCACCCAGGGATGCTGGCCCCTGAACCTGCATGTGGGATGACAGGAGGCTGGGGCTCCCCTGGGGCTGACCCTCCATCTCTCCTGTCGGTCCTGGGCTACTCCACCCAACTCAAATCACTACTGTCCCAGGTGCATATGTAGATGCTGCAGCTGGGAGCAGGTTCCTTTGGCTCAAACATCTCCAGAGTTTATTGTGTTGTGCTAATTGCACATGTAGATGAGCCTACTGGCCACGTCTACATGAGACGCTGACTGCACAGTAGCTCATTACTGATTTGCAGTAGCATTGGTTGCCATGAAGCATGATGCAACACTACTGCACAGTAGTAATGAGCTAGTGCACAGTCAGCATTACCTAAAAGCCATTCAGTGATGCTACTGCACAAAAACTCTGGCTACTGTGCAGTCATTTAGTACTTGTGTATATAAGTACTAAATTATTGTGCAGTAACAACTGCACAGTTAGTGTCTCATGTAGATGTGGCTACTGTGTAGCAAATCGTTCCATTTGACCTACTGTCTTGAAAGCATCTAGCTTCTCTAAATAATCCCTAACCTATTCTTCCACTTTAGACTGTTTGTCTCCTTTTTATTTGCTGCCAACTGCACTTGTCATCTGGTAACAGTCCCAATTTGTGAAGACTGAAGTAAAAAAGGCATTAAGCACTTCAGCTTTCTCTGCATCTTTCATAAATAGATTGCATTCTGCATTAAACCTTTTCCATGTCTTTTTTTGTGAATCATATGCATGTCTCTACCTAAGCTGTAACTGTATCTGGAAATGCAAAAATAAAAATGACTTAAAGTAAAACTGAAACCATTTTACATGGAATATCTTTTTTTATCTTCCTTTTTCTGAGCCATTGTTACATAGTGGAGTGAAGGCTCCAATAGCAAAAGTACTGCTGCTGACCTTGATCGTGTCATTCACACTGCTTTTGTGGTTCTAACCTTCAGAATTTTTGAACAGCTTGACAATTAGATTTGAAAGGTACAGAGGAAGTATCAGTGTATAAAAAGGAGAAATATTTTTGAAGAGTATATTCTTGCTCTTTTTCCTCAATGGGGAAATAAAAATATTATCAGGAGGGAGGAACAAGGAGTTCTAATTAACTTCTAATTTGAATTAGCCATCCTAATAGTTTCAAGAATATATAATTTTACAATGGACTGGAAGTCAAGTTTAATTCCTACTTCTACCATAGACTTTTTGTGTGATGTTGCATTATCTAGTCCAATGTCTGTCTAGTCAAGTTAGATTTTAAACTGTTTGGACTGTAAAATTTGTACTGAAAGATTTTTCTGTTTGGACAGAAAAGAAACATTTGCTTGTCTGAAATTGCCAATTCAATGAAAGCAAATATGTTTGTGAAAACAAGAATCATTTTGATAAATTTGTCATTATATAAATACATTTAAAAAACACTGAAACTGTCAAAACATAGTTTCAAGCTCTTTAAATTGAAGAAGTTCCTTTTTTTTTTTTTTGGTTTAAAATGCAGGTAGCCCCCTCACTGAAGCACCCTCATGCCAGAGCTATCTGGGTCAGCATCTACATGTGCAGTGCCATGCACAAAACCCCCCCTCTGCAACAGGATAGTACTTTTATTTACAAGTACTACCCTGCTGTAGAGTTAATCAGTTGCCTAAGACCTAATAAGGCCAAACATGTAGATGTGAGACTTTTAATGTGAAGCTAATTAATCTGCTCTGCAGTAAATGTCTCATGTAGATGTGCCCATTGTATTCTATAGTTTGGATCATCTTGCCTTAAAAAGTAATAGAAATAAATAATGACAGGTGCAAAGCACTTCATAAGTAAAATGGACATTCAGGAGAGATTTATTGAATTTGTCAGTTAAACTGTGAATGCTGCAAGCTTCATAAAAATGAATTGACAGGTCAGATTTCACACATCAGGTTTCCATGAGTAGTCATAACTGATAAAGTACTTAAAAATAGTAACAAATAAAGCACTATTTTAAAGTAGTAGCTGATGATTTAAGTGAAAAGTGTACCCAGTGATGGGAATCCAGTTATATCATTGCCAACTGGCTATAGTTAGCATGAAGCAGGTTAAGAGACCAAAGCAGAATACATTCAATTTGCTGCCCTTCCAGTTTAATTATTTTTTCCTTCTTAAAAAGAATTTTCCATGTGATTTTTGGCATTGTTTTTAATAATATTTCTACAGTTGACCCAATTAGGTGGAATTTTGAGTTGTTTATATGGTAGCAGTGGTATGTCCCAGCTGAGCTATTCCCAAACATAACTCAGTGCCAGAGGGTATCTTCACAGGTGTATTTCTAGGTTTGGCGTATGTAGACAAGTGCAGGTGGATGAACCATGCTTTGGAAAAGCCTGGCTAAGATAGGACAGTAATGACTACTATCATGGTGTAGACATGTCATTAGAGACTTCTAGATGTCACTGTGTCCTACATCAGGTAACTGCCAATCTACTAGAGGAGGCATTAACACAAATTATCCTAGGAAAACAAGTTGTGCTCCCACTGATGCAGGTCCTGGTGAGACCCACTCTGTGGATGTGTCCAGATGAGCATGCGTATATAAGGGGCATGCATTTACCATGGCACAAATAACAGTGCCTCATATTTGTGCCTCTGCTTTGTGCCCCAGGGCACACCCCTGCATGAGAACTCTGGTGTGCACCAAATTGCCCCAGGTAGAGTAGAGGAGGCAGGGGTCAGCACCTATGATGGCCCACAAAGCCTTACCTGGGGCCCTAGGGGCCTCCTGGGGCAGCAGTGGTGCTGATCCAGCCACATGAAGCCTGGCCAGCAGGCTGCTTGTTGTCCTCCCAAAGATACAGCCAGCAATAAAAAATTTAAGTGTAAAGGATATTTTTTATCTAGAATTCCAATTTCAAAGGTTTCCCTATTAAAAGTTTATTAAGTAGAAATCAAAACCTTTTAATATTATTTCATACATTTTGGACAACAATTTTAGAAGAAAGCCAGGAATGGCTTATGTCCTATTATAAAATGAAGGTCTATATGTCCAATGAATATAGGCATATATTAAATGCATTTTAAAACAATTTTCTACTGAGACAGAACTTGTCAGAATCAATTGTTGTGGAAAGAATGGAAAGCTACTAACATACTGATGAACATTAAACAGCATGGATTTACCAGTGATAACAAAAGATTTCACTGCTGTTTTTCTTTTTATTTCTTCTAAAAATAATGTATCTTGCCTTTTGTAATTCTTAAAACATACATTATTACATGAGGTACAGCTGGTGTTCACTTTAGATGGAATCTACTGAGGTATATTCCTGTTTGTCTTTAACAAAGCAAGAACATTTACTCTTTTAAAAATAGAAGTCTATATACTATAATCCAATGGTGCTCAACCTCCAGCCATTGGGCCAGATGCAGCACACAGAGCCATGTCATCTGGCCTATGGGGCTCTCCATAGCTCTAGAAATTGGCAACATTAAATCAATAATACTATTAATTGAAGCTTCCCTGCTGCTAAATTTCCAGCCACACGGGAAACCAGGTAACATGACCCTTTGTGCTATATCAGGTAAGATCAACTCATGTCCATCCCAAAGGTTGGGAGTCACTGCTCTAAATCACTATGTTATTGCATATTATTGCATAGCACCAGAGACTGCATAGAGTAGGGTCCATGGGGGCCTGAAGGACTGTGCATAGGCTGGCCACAGTAGAGGCCCAGTAAGGGGCAGACAGAGAGTGAGAGAGAGATTGAGCCCAGTGAGAGTAGAACAGTAGGCCCACAAGGAGTCTGGACTAACTATGTGGTCCACAAGCTCAGAAGATGGACCTGTATGGGAGAGAGGGCTAGCTGCTAAGAACCTACCCATAAAACCTTGATTGGTCAATGCTGGGGCCAGGATGGTCAAAGGGTCAGGGTGCCCACCATGAGGGATACCCAGAAATAGAGGCTTGGAGTCCTGACTGGCCTAGAGGTGAAATCAGCGCCTGTCAGGGCAAAGATCCTGGAGGGGGCCACTGCCAATAGGGAAA
>NW_005843159.1:116718-121240 GCF_000455745.1 Alligator sinensis | reverse complement strand
GGAGATAAGGCCACCTGAGTAGGAGGGATCCAGGTTGGGGTCCAAATGTTCAGTATGGAATATAGTGGGGACAAGTGTGGGGCTGGAGCCATATAGTGATGCCATCTGCAAGGCATGGGGCATGGTGTGTAGGGTGGTACAAAGCTGTGTATTACGTACTTGGCTGCCTGTTGCCTGCCCGGAGTCAGGATCAGAGATGTCAGGGTGAGAATTTGTGACCTCATCCAGCCCTCTGACAACTAGCCCATGGTCCTCATCCATGTGGGAACAAATGATGCGGCCAGAAGTAGTCCAGACTATATCATGAGTAACAACAGGGCTCTGGGGACCAGGCTTAGGAAGATGGGGGCACAGGTGGTGTTCTTGTTGATCCTCCCAGTCAGTGGTCACAGTAGGCATCACGTCACCTGTGTCAGAGAAGTCAACCTGCAGCTCCAGAGTTGGTGCCATCATGCAGGTTTTGGCTTCCTGGACCACAATCTGCACTTCCATGTAAGGGACCTCCTGGGACATGATGGACTTCATCTCTCTGCAAAAGGTAAGAGTCTCTTTTCTTACAGGTTGGCTGACCTCCTACAATGGGCTTTAAATTAAGTACGATGGGGGACAGGGAGGCAGGAGATGGAGAGAGTCTAGAACCTACAAACTGTGAGACATGCAACAGTACACCCCAGATAAATACCAAGGGGCCCTTTGGGCATCAGAATGGGGTGGGGGGGAAAAGCACCAAAGGCAACATTCAGGGGGCTCAAGTGACTCTATACTAATGCTAGGAGCATGGGGAACAAGCAGAAAGAACTTGCACTTCTGCTTGCAGATAATAACTTCAATTTAGTGGGGCTAATGGAAACCTGGTCAGTCCCTACCCATGACTGGGTGGTACACATTGAGGGCTACAGGTTGTACAGAAGGGACAGAGTAGGGAGGAAGGGGGGTGGGGTTGCTCTCTATGTAAAGCAGAATTATACATCTACCCTAATCAAAATGGGATCAGAGGAGGAGAAAGTTGAGGCATGGTGGGTTAGGATACATGGAGGTTGCGGGAAAAGGGTGTTGGTGGTGGGGGTCTGCTTCAGACCACCACACCAAAAGGAAAAGCTAGACTTGGAATTCTTGGGCAGCTCTCAGAGTCCATACAGTCTAGAGACGTGTTTTTCATGGGGAACCTACACTATCCTGACATCTGCTGAGAGGAGCAGTCAGTCAAATCCAACTGTTCATGTAGGTTCTTAACCTGTGTGCAGAACCTTCATCTAATGCAGGAGGTATACAGTCCCACTAGAGGGAATGCCTTACTGGACTTGTTGTTGGCTACACAGGAGGACCTGGTAGAGGAGCTGCAGATTCGTGGTCACCTTGGGGACAGTGACCACAAATCAATTGAATTCACCATATGGTGTAAGGTGGGTAAGATAACTAGTAGGGTGGAAGTGTTTGACTTTAGGAAGGCTAATTTCAGTGTGTTTAGGAGTCTAGTCAATGACAAACTGCAGAAGAAGAGTATTAGAGAGATGGAAGTCCAAGAATGGTGGTCGTTTCTAAAGGAAGAGATCCTTCGGGTGCAGAGGGAGACTATCCCAGTATGAGGGAAAAGCAGGAAAGAAGCCAAAAACCTTCCTTGACTGGACAGGGAAATCTAGGGGAGCCTAAAGGCACAACAGAAAGCATATAGGTGGTGGAAGCAAGGGGAAGCTACCAAGGAGAATTATACCTACTTGGCCCGCACTTGCAAGTAGGCAGTTAGAAAAGCCGAAGCAACTACAAGCTGAGGCTCACAACACAAATTTAAGACAACAAAAAGTCTTTTTTTAGGTATGTAGGGAGTAAAAGCGAGGCACAAGACAGCAAAGGACCCCTACTGAACAAGGAGGAGCAATTAGTGACAGACAGGGGGGACAAGACTGAGCTATTCAATGAGTTTTTTGCCTCGGTGTTCCTGAACAGGACTCTAGACAAGTCTCCTAATGGGTTCTTAGATTGGCATCAGAGAGACACCAGCCTACCAACTGTCAATGCTGACTTGGTGCAGTCATTTGGATGGACTGGATATGTTCAAGTCAGCAGGCTCTGATAAGCTACATCCAAGAGTACTTAAGGAATTGGCCAGTGTCATAGCACAACCACTGGTACAGATGTTTGAGCACTCGGGGCACGCAGATCAGGTCCCAGAGGACTGGAAAAGCGCCAATGTGGTCCCTGTTTTCAAGAACAGGAGGAAGGAGGATCAGAGTAATTATAGGCTAGTCAGTCTCACCTCCATCCTTGGAAAGGTCTTTGAAAAGATTATGAAGGATCATTGTTGTGATTCACTTATGGTACCCTTGTCAGCACTTGCCACTATTTTAGGAGCCATCAGTATACCCCAACTTTCTCACTTGCCACGTCTTTGATGTTCTTATTAATATTAATTTTAGATATTATTAGTCAGGAGGGATATTTTTCTTTAGTTTGCTCTTACTGTAGATGGGGCTTTTGATAGGGCCTATACCGTCTGATCCACTTATTAGTATATACAACCACACTTGAAGTTAGATATCCAGCCACATTCTGGTTAAGATCATTGACTTTTCTTTCTTTCTTTCATTCCAGTCTCTACCCAATATCATTGGGTAGGGTAGATCTTTAGCTAAGCGCACTGGCATCTCTCTTACAGTGTCTAAGATATCCACCAAATATTTCTTGCGTGGGTACACTGATGGCTGGCCATGCATGCAAATCATCTTTACTGTATTTATATTTGGTGCCCACCCTTGAGGAGCTAGATCTGCTCTAATCAAAGTCGGGGCACAGCCAGTGTCAAATATGGCTCTTATCTTCTTTCCTCTGACACTGGCCCAAACGATAGGTTTTTTCCTGTGACTCATCCCAATACACCTTCCCAATGCTGCAGTCCATCATTTCTACTTGTCCATTTTCACTCCGCTCATATCTTTGTATCTGGCTCTCAAATGGAGGTTCTCTTGGTCGCAGACTCAGTCATGGATTGCTTGTACACTCCCTTGCCATGTGTCCTATTCTTCCACATCTGAAACATACAATAGTCGATCTTCTCCCTTCTCATGCTTCTTTTTGCTCATTCTCTCATAATACTTGATTAGGTCCTGACTTTGGAGCTTTCTCTCTGATGCCTTCCATTTGTGCACTATCAAAACCTTCTGCTAACTGTAGAACTTCCACGGATGACTTTGGGTGTTGACACCATAACCAACATTGGGTATTTGCATCCAAATCTACTAAGAACTGCTCTAACAATATCTCATCACACAACTCCACTTTGGATACTTCTTGTGGTTTCAACCACTTCTCCAACAGATCAGCCAATTGCTGAAGCAGGATTCATGGAGATTTCTTTTCCTTCTTTTTTTTTTAATACGAAAAGCCTGATGATACTTTTCAGGGTTGATGTTCAAACAAAATAGAGTCTCCTTTTTAACTTTATCATAGTCTACGGCTTCACTCTGCACCATAGCTCAATAAGTGGCCAGCCCATCTGCCTCACTCTAAACATGAAGCTAACGCTGCTCTTTTCAAAATGTTCTAGAAAGGCTTCTCAGTCATCTTGTGAAATCACCTTAGGAACTTTTAATTACATTTGGTTCTGGTGATCCCATGCTTGTTGCCATAGCCATTTTTTCTTCAAGCGCAATTTGTAGACCTGCTTGTTGTTGTTGTTGATGCAGTAGTTGGCCCACCAAATGTAAGGTTGTTGTAGGGGTTCTGGACTCCCCATGGTGCTTGGTTGTCTCTCTATGTGGTTTCTCAATCAGGCCTTCTTAAGATTTCCCGGCCAATGCACCACTATTGTGATTCACTTATGGTACCCTTGTCTGTGCTTGCCACTATTTTTAGGAGCTGTCAGTATGCCCTTTCTTTCCTGCCACATCTTTGATTTCTTATTATTAATATTAATTTTAGATATTATTAGTCAGGAGGGTTATTTGCATTAGTTATTTGCATTAGTTTGCTCTTACTGTAACCTCTTGATGGTGCTCACGTGCAAGATGCCTAAACCATCTGATCTGCTTATTCGTATATATGACCGCACTTGAAGTTAGATATCCAGCCACAGTTTTTGTTAAGATCATTTACTTTTCTTTCTTTCTTTCTCTGAGCCTGGCCTCCACCAGCCTCTTGGCAGCTCTCTTCGAGGTGCATACCACCCACCTGGGGCACCTTCTGGACCCTGCTCAGTCGGACTGGCTGTCACCTGAAGCCCTGGCTGCCCGGCTGGTGCTGCGCTCCATCAGCACTGCAGGCCAGCTTCTGCGGGCCGTTAGGGCCGCCCTCCCGACGGAAGTAGTGACCGCCCTGGAAGTCTATCTCCAGGCTCGCCAGACCCTCCCCGCCGTGGACGCCACACACGACGTCTTCCCACCACTGCCCGTCATCCCAGCAATACCCAGCGAGCTGGCTGAGCAGCCCAACATGCTGCTCAGGCTCCCTGTGCCCCCCAGCAGAAATACGGGATGCCTTTTTGACACCCTGCCCCGCAAGGGTCTCTACATGTGGGTGGTGCGCACCC